>NC_083384.1:3160000-3242500 GCF_031755915.1 Ziziphus jujuba | reverse complement strand
AAATGGTAGACACGTGAGACTCAAAATGTCGTGCTAAAGAGCGTGGAGGTTCAATTCATCTTCAAGGCATAATATTGAATATTGAGAATGCTCAATGAATTGGAATAAGTTCAACAGCTGATCACAAAATCTTGGTGATCTTCTCCATCTAATGAATGGTGAGACCACTTTGAAATCATCCATCCTGCACGCAACCCACCCCCCGAGTATATGCTTCAATAGGAATCACACAAGGGTAGATTGATACAGTAGAAACCTCTGGTAAAATGCCCCCCCCCCTCGGTAACCCAGCAGATAAAGTACATTACATAGCCTATTTTAGAGATTGGCGACTTACCCATTCAGTGACTTTGGTGCTGGATGTTCCCAAAGTGGGTACTATCTGGCCGGGTGAATTCAATAATAGATGCATGTTGGCATTCCATCCTTCTCCTTTTAGGGCCTATCCGAAAGAGAATCCAATACTTTTTTGTTGTGATTACCTGAATAGGACAAACCGCTCTGTGGATTGCTTCTAAACAATTAGAATTAGTCGATCCCTATGGAGAATGTGGTTAGAAATCCATAATAGAGTCCGACCAAAAAGACCGAATTCATTATCTTCACGCATGAGAATACTAGATTACCTAGTATAAAAGATTTAAAAATCATCACAAACCTCCCTTTTTTCTTTTCGATTGCAATTTTTGGATTATTATATGATCATTTTTAAACTTTCCATATATATATATATAGAAATAGAAAGAGATAGACTAGAAACAACATCTCTTGTCTTAATGACACCAAAGGGATATTAAATGAATGGAATTGGGATATGGATGGAATATAATGAAATAAAGCCACTTTTGGGTTCCCTATGAAATGAGACATGGAACGGAGCCACTATGAAGAAGTTCCGGGAGTTACAAAGGAAACTTCGAGCTTATATTGATCATGGGTTGAGAACGGGAATTGAACTCTATGAGATGTAATCCCCTGTTGTTCCTTAGTAGCTCAATGGTAGAATGGTCGACTGTTAACTGAGTGGTCGTAGGTTTGAATTCTACTTGGGGAGATTTGATTCATTCCAAATTAAAGAATTTGAAATGAAAGGGTTCGCTTTGACCATTAAGAGTAGGTAACTCGTTCCCTGTGCCTTTGTTTCTATTACATTCTATCTCATCGTATCACATTTTGTTTTACGATATTTGAGAATCGCTGTCAATACCTCAGTGTAGGTCCAAGATAATCCTTTGTTCCACAGTCTGGGGCTATTTACAACTATCCAATTAAGAATTCTTGAATTTACTAGCATGTGCATCAAAGATGCAATCATCAATTTGCTTGGGAAGCCATAATTATCGCAAGAAAACATATTTATGACGATGAATGCATTTTTGCTATGCTACTAATACTTGTACTTTCTCCTCTATTCTGCCCTAAACTAGCAGAGAAAGAATTATGGGGCGTAAAACAAAAAAATATGCAGATTTGGGCTTGAGGCCAGGCATACTGTATTAAAATTTATCAACCATTAACGATAATTAAAAAGAAAGAAAAAAGAAAGAGTAAGGCCATTCCATTTCGACAAAAGACCAAATTCCATAGCTTGGGGTCTGCAATCCTGATCATGATTTTCCTACCCCCAAAGGGAAAGGTCTTTCCCTTTTTGGCCGGTTGTGGGCAAGAAGGGATTCGAACCCCCGACACTGTGGTTCGTAGCCACGTGCTCTAATCTTTTAAGCTACAGGCCTCACCCCGTGTCCACTAGATCTTTCCCGGGAGTGCCCAAAAAAAAAAAAGGAACCTTTCCTCTCCCCAATCGTTTCGGGTTAAGAAGATGTGAAAGTGCCTCTCTCTATATAAGAACGTTGTGTTCTGAGGTGCGAAGTAGAGAAGGGATTTCATAATTAGGGTTTTGAATAAGATGACCTTTTCAGTTTTCATTTTCTCTGTTCATATTGAAAAAATAAAGTAATAAGAATGAGAGGTGTTAAGCTTTTTATCATCTTGGCATCAAGCTATTTTTCCACATGACCTCAGCAACAGTATCATCACCACAATAGAGTTTAACCACTAAGTTCGGGATGGATTGGTGTGGTTCCTCTATGCCTAAGACACCAAAATATCGAACCATGAATGAAGAAGGGCATGAGAGAAAAGCATATTGGCCAGTGATTGTGAGGCCCCAATTCTTAACCGGAGGGGACACCAAAGGCATCTGCCCTTCCATCCTTTGGATAGATAGAGAGGGAAGGTAGAGCTTTTGGTTTTTTCATGTTGTCAAAGAGTTGAACAATAGTTTTTTCATGTTGTCAAAAAGTTGAACAATGAAAATAGATGGCGAGTGCCTGATCGAATTGATCAAGTCAAGTAGGAACAAGGTTCAAGCCTACCGGTCTGTTAGGATGCCTCAGCTGCATACATCACTACACTTCCACTTGACACCTATTGTAATGATAAAAGCTTGTCTCACCATGACCTTCTCTTGAATTCCCAAAACTTATGTCGCTCCACCTCCACAGGGGTTGAAAACCCGTCGATGTCTTGGCTATGCTACCGGAAGCTTTGGGGAAGTCGGAATAGGAGAGCACTTATCTTGGGGTGGGCTTACTACTTAGATGCTTTCAGCAGTTATCCTCTCTGCACTTGGCTACCCAGGGTTTACCATGGGCACTATAACTAATACACCAAATATGCATCCTTCCTGGTCCTCTTGTACTAGGTGATGTGATTCTGCTCGAGCCCGCTAAGCCGATAACCCGCTGGGGTGCTGACCCGACACGGATAAAGACCGGGCCAATCACAAGAGCTCGAATTAAAATATTTAAGGAAAACCTGGGAGCATTTAATATAGGGGCAATCAATTCTCAATAGAGCTTGTCCATACTAGAAGATACAAAGCATATTCTAAGCATCCAAGTGGTGGAAGTAGATAGGGACCTGGGTAGCAATTTTGGTGCAAATATGGACACCGAGCAGCATGAAATGGTTCCAACTCTTTATGGAGTCAATAAATATGTCTAAGAGGATATGGAATCAAGTCAATCCAGCTTCAAAGGCATTCAAAAAGGGGTTATACAGATAGCTTCAAATTTGGCCTGTTTTTACTGTATTTTATGCTGGCTTTACTGTATTTTGCTGAGTTGGCTTTTTCTCTTTCTTCCAAGCAAGGAAAACGTGTGGGACTTCATGGTAAGCTTATTTGGAATTCTACAACGCATATTGAAGCTGATTTGGAGCTCAAATTGGTCAAAGATTGGTCAACATCAACTTAGCTAAAAAGCTAGTATTTTAGTTTCCTAATTTGATTCTACTTTTTGTTTTAGAAATTACCATTACTTTTTAGTTTTTATTTATTTATTTTCTGGAAAAATAAGTTTATGAAAGTTATTATTTTATTATTTTCATTGTAAATTAATTAATTCATAATTCAAAATAAAGGAATTAATTAATCTAAATTAGATTAGGAAAGGAGTGAGAATTTCGGCCACATAGGAAACTACTTGGTATAGCCGGCTTTTCCTTTATTTTTTAGGATTTATTTTATGAATTTGTAGCCTATTTAAAGGCTTAATTTATCATTAATAATCAGTACATTATTCATACAGAAAATTAATTGTGAGAGTGAATTCTCTTTGTTCTCTTTGAACACCTAAAACACCATTAGTGAATGAGTGTTTTAGTTTGACTTACCAATAGGACATCCATCACAGGTTGGTTAGGGGTCAAGGTGACCATTAGAACTTGAACATAATTAGATCTGAGCTAATATAATACGGGTTGAGGAGCAGGCCGTCCTAGGTTCATCTCACTAGGGAAAGGTCCTCTTAATGCTCTAACACCCACACCATGGACCGAACTATCTCATGACATTCTGAACCCAACTCACATACTGTTTTAATGGGCGAATAGCCTAACCCTTAGAACGTACTACAGCCCCAGATGGCGAAGAGTTGACATCAAGGTACCAAAGTTTCCCATCGATGTGAGCTATTGGGGAAGATCAGCATGTTATCCATAGAGTAACTTTTATCCATTGAGCAACGGTCCTTCCACTCCGCAACGTAGGATCACTAAGGCCGACTTTCATTCCTGCTCGATGAGTGGGTCTTGCAGTCAAGCTCCCTTCTGCCTTTGCACTTGAGGGCCAATCTCCGTTTGCCCTGAGGAAAGCTTTGCATGCCTCTGTTACAATTTTGGAGGCCTACACCCCAAAGAAACTATCTACCTGAGACTGTCCCTTGGCCCGTAGGTCCTGACACAGGGTCAGAATTCTAGCTCTTCCATAGTAGTATCTCACTGATGGCTTGGGCCCTCTAGAAGGAGGCATTCTTCACCCTCCACCTAAGCTCCGCAGGAAAGGCCCAAAGCCAATCCCCGGGAAAAGTGAGCATCTTAAAAAACATGTCTATTTCACTAAGCCTCTCTCCGAAACAATGCCCATATTGTTAAGCCTTTCGTACGGTTCGAAACTTACCCGACAAGGAATTTTGCTACCTAAGGACCGTTATAGTTACGGTTGCCATTCACGGGGGCTTCGGTCGCCGGCTCCCCTGTCATCAAGTCACTAACTTCCTTGACCTTCCAACATTGGGCACGCATTAACTCCTATACATGATCTTGCAACTTTATGGAGACCTATGTTTTTGGTAAACAGTCGCCTGGGTCTGGTCACTGTGATCCCCTTTGTGAGGAGGAATCCCTTCTCCCGAAGTTATGGGGCTATTTTTCTAAGTTCCTTAGAGGGAGTTATCTCGTGCCCCTAGATATTCTCTACCTACCCACCTGTGTCGGTTTTGGGTATAAGTACCCTTTTGTTGAAGGTCGTTCAAGCTTTTCCTTGGAGTATGGCATGGGTTATTTCAGCACCATAGTGCCTTATACTCAAACATTTGCTTGGTTCATTTTCTCTACCCCTTTTTACCCTGAAAAAGTAGGGGCAACTTGCATCCTAAAACCAATAATCTTCTTTCGGATACTAGCCTCCTCCATCCCTTGGGACCAACAAGGGGTAGTACAAGAATAGTCATTTGTGTTCCATCGACTATGCCTTTCGGCCTGATCTTAAGGCCTGACTCACCTTCCATGGATGAACATTGCGGAGGAACCCTTAGGTTTTCAGGGCATTCGATTCTCACCAATGTTTGCATTACTCAAACCAACATTCTCGCTTTTGCTTCGTCTGCCACTGCTTGCATAGGTGCTTCCAACTAAGCAGAACGCTCCCCTACCGATGCATTTTTACATCCCACAGCTTCGGTAGATCACTTAGCCCCGTTCATCTTCGATGCAAGAGTGCTCAATCAGTGAGTTATTACGCCCTCTTTCAAAGGTGACTATTTCTAGGTAAGCCTTCTGGCTGTCTCTACACCCTGCCTTCTTTATCACTAAGCGGTCATTTAGAGTCCTTAGCTGGTGATCCGGGCTGTTTCCCTCTCGACGATGAAGCTTATCCCCCATTGTCTCACTGGCCGACCTTGACCCCTGTTATTTTGAGGTCATGGAATAGATGAAATAAATCAAAAAATGGATTTTTGGTCAAGAATGAAATCTTATTGGAACTATCTAGATCATCCTTTGGAACCATATCACATCCTGAATCTGATGAAATATGATGAATTGAGATGGTATTTTGTAAAAATGGAATTATCTTCAATATGTTAACTATTTCTTTATTTTTCAATCACCTGGAAAGGACAAAAGAAACATCTTGCTCTTTCTTCAACAATTTCTGATCTCTAGTGGACCTCTCAGTAGGATTCAAACCAAGATGAAGTTCTGACCATCTGTCAGAGAAAAAAGAACGAATGGATCTTGTAGGATTTCTTCCAGAAGCAGATGATTATTCATCTGTTTCTCACATTCCATGAATAGCCAGGAGATTGAGGAATATCCAGAAAGGCATTTAGGGAATCAATCTGATTCTATCTCTGTTCGTTCCATTTGAAGAAACGAAGGATCCTAAAGAATCGATCTTTCTCTTAGTTGTTGAATCTCTTTTTGATTGATCAATGTGTGATATTATGAATCCTCATTACTCATGGAATTGAAATGATCTCTGGATCGATTAAAATATCATTTCAATTAGATAGAATCCGTTACTTGAACAAAACTGGATCTTGTGGAATCATATTGAATATTTGACTATACATTTTGTACCTTCCTAAAAAACCGATCCTTATTTACCAACCACATATTGTCTAACCAAATCCAATGCTCTCTTGATATGTTCCTCAAAAGATCCAATTCGTGTAGATTCTTCCCCCAACTAAAGATGAGATCTTGGTGGAACTACCACATATGAAATTTAGCACAAATTTGCAATGAAATAGCCCACTTGTTTCTCAAGAAGAGATGGGAAAAATGCTTAATATCATTTGATTGAATAGTTGACCTTGCTCCTTGTTATTTGAAGAAACCCTCTGCTTTAATTGGTATTTTTTCACAAAAAGCAAACATGAGATAACAAATCCAGTAGTTCACTAAGATTTCAAATAGCTGTCCCGAATTCAAGTTGATTATGTTTTGCCTCTTCCTCAAAAAAAGACGATCAAAGAATTCCCAATCATGGTCCTTGCGGATCGGATCATCCATAGAATATACAAAAAGAAACTCCAGATATTTGATATCTTTCTCTTTAAATGAGATCTCAATTCCAGCGACGGTTTCATTAGATCTCTTACAACTAGAATCCCTCTTTTTTCCAATCCAGTTCCTCCACCACCGTGAACCCCAGTTAGATTCAGGCATGATACACTTTTTAGTTATTGGGAGAACCCAAGTACTCTCTTTCGGAAGATATAGGAGTGAAACAATCAACCTATTGATATTGGAAGACCTAAAAGATTCTTCCAATGTATCATTTTTGGGTGCAATGAAATTCATAGGTTTAGGAAGAAGCCTTGTCAAATAGAGATTTTTTCTTTTAACCATCTTTCGATTGTTAATACAAGGACTACTACTACAAATAGTACTGCACTTTTGATCCTAAAATATCGATTGCTTGTTGAACCCTGTAAATGTGAATTGCATAAAAGTAGGATACTCCAAATTTGGGAGTCCAAGAGTTTTATAAAACGTTCTTGATGGAAAAACTGTGAATGAAAGATCCCACTTAATTGAATTAGGTCCATGAATCTAAGAAATAGTGAGAATTCTTAACCTCTCTCAATATCTCTCTTAATTCGAAAATGTAGGATTTGAATTGATGTCCTTTCATTAAGTCCTCCTAAATTGCATTGATTTATCCTAAAGATTTAATTTGAATTGGAATTTGATTATTCACCATGTACGAGGATCCCTACTAAGCATCCATGGTTGAATAGTTAAAGCACCCAACTGATAATTAACGAATTCATAGGTTCAATTCCTATTGGATACATGCCAATAGGACCCTCCAATAAAATAAGTCTATTGAAATTGGCTCTGTACCAATGGAATCTCATCATCTGTACATAATGAATTGGTGTGGTATATTCATATCATAACATATGAATAGTCAAAATTAACATTCTTATTGCGACTAGAACTCATAGGGAAGAAAATAGATTTATGGATGGAATCAAATATGCAGTATTTCCAAACAAAAGCATTCACTTATTGTTAAAAAATCAATATACTTCTAATGTCGAATTAGGATTAACTATGACATAAATAAAGCATTTGGTCAAACTATTCTTTGGTGTCAAGGTAATAGCTATGAATATTCATCGACTCCCGGGAAAGGGTAGAAGAATGGGAGCTATTATGGGACATACAATGCATTACAGACGTATGATCATTATGCTTCAACTGGGTTATTCTCTTCCACCAATTAGAAAGAAAATAACTTAACTAAAAGTACTTAATAGCATGGCAATACATTTATACAAAACTTCTACCCCAAGCACATGCAAAGGAGCCGTAAACAGTAAAGTGAAATCCAATCCATGAAATAATTTGATCGATGGGCAGCATCGTTGTGATAAAGCTTGTAATGCCAGAGGAATCATTACCGCAGGGCATAGAGGGAGAGTCATAAGTGTCTATATCGAAAAATTGATTTTCGATGAATTGAAAAAGACATCTATGGTAGAATCGTAACTTAGAATACGATTCTAATCGAAATGCATACATTTGTCTCATACACTATGGGGATAGTGAGAAAATATATATTTTACATCCTAAAGGGGCTATAATTGAAGATACCAATGTTTATGGTACAGAAGTTCCTATAAAAATGGGAAAAGCCTTTCCTTTGAGTGCAGTTTGAACTATTGATTTATGTAATTAGAAGTAATCAATTAGGTTTACGACGAAACCTAGAAATCAATCACTGATCCAATTTGAGTACCTCTACAGGATAGACCTCAACAAAAAACTGAAGGGTAAAGGCAGCAAGTGATTGAGTTCAGTAGTTTCTCGTATAAAATTATTGACTCCAAACATATACTAATATGGTGAAGACAAAATTGTTTCAAGCACCGACAAAACTAGAAGTGCCCCTTGTTTCAAAAAGAGGAGGACGAGATATTCTCATTTCATTTGATGGTTAGAGGGAAATTCAAAGCTAAGCAGTTGTAATTCTAAGGATTCCTAAGCGCAAAAATAGAGATATCTCCTACGTTACCCATAATATTTGGAAGTATCGACGTAATTTCATAGAGTCATTCGATTTAAATGCTACATGAAGAACATAAGCTACATAGAGGAACGGGAAGACCTAGGATGTAAAAGATCATAACATGAGTTATTTGGCAGATTTTGATTCCTATATATCCACTCATGTGGTACTTCACTATATGATATTTATAAGATCCATCTGTATAGATATTATCATCTACATCCAGAAAGCCGTATGTTTTGGAAGAAGCTTGTACAGTTTGGAAGAGGTTTTGACTGATCAAAATGAAGATTCTACTTCAACCAATATGCCTTAGGCATGGCCATACAAAAGTAATCACACTTGGAAAGGGGGGACATTTAGCCAGAGTAGCAGGTGCTGTAGCGAAACTGATTCCAAAAGAAGAAAAATCGGCCACATTAAAATTATCTTCTGGAGAGGTTCGTTTGATACCTAAAAACTACTCAGCAATAGTCGCACAAGTGGGGAATGTTGGGGTGAACTAGAAAAGTTTGTTGATAAGTTTAATGAAAACATACTTGTGATCTAATTGCTGTTTTGTGGATGTTTTTGATACGAACCTAGGACGACCTGCTCCTAAACCCGTATTATATTAGCCCGGATCTTAATTAAGTTTAAGTTCTAATGGAATGGACCTCAACCCTTAACCAACCTGTGGTTAGAAACCTTGGTATAATGTAGACGCCACAATAGGGGATGGAAAACCTATTGATAAGTCAAGCTAAAACAACCAATTCTCTAATGGTGTTTTAGGTGTTCTCAAAGAACAAAGAGATAATTAATCTCACAAGTATTTTCTTAATCAAATCAAAGTTTTATTCATATTAAAAAATAATCCTTTAAATAGGCTACAAAGCCACGAAATAAAACCCTAAAAATAAAGAAAACCAGCCACCACACATAAAGAAACCTAGTTGGCCGAAACTATACTTCCTTTCCTAATCTAAGTTTGATTAATTAATTCCTTTATATTAAATTAGGAATTAATTAATTTACAATGGAAAAAATAAAATAAAAACCTTAATAAAGTTATTTGTCCAGAAAATAAATAAATAAAAGCCAAAAAGTAATGGTAGTTTCCTAAAACAAAAAGTAAAAACAAATTAGGAAACTAAAAAATGCTAACCTTTTGATCAGGTTGACTTTGATCAATCTCTGACCTCTTTGAGCTTCAAATCAGCTTCTAGATTCTTTTTAGGATGCCAAATAAGCTGAATATGAAGTCCCACACGTTGCCCATGCTTGGAAAAATAAGAAAAGACTAATACTGTAAAATACAGTAAAGCCAGTAAGCAATACAGCTAATTCGTACAAGCCCTTTTTGATTGCATTTGAGGCTGCTTTAACTTGATTCCATGACCTCTTAGGGATATGTATTGAACCCATAAAGCATTGGAACCATTTCATGCTTCCCAGACTCCAAAAATGTACCGAAATCGTCACCCGGGTCCGTATCGGCTTCCACCACTTGGATGCTTAGAATAGGCTTTGTATCTTCAAGTATGGACAAGCTCTGTTCAGATTGATTACCCCCTGTATAAATACTCCTAGGTTTTCCTTAAATCTCTTAATTTGAGCTCTTGTGATTGGCCTAGTCTTCATCCGTGTCGAGTCAGCACCCCAGCGGGTTATCGGTGGAGCGGGCTCGGACGGAATCACATCAGTTTTAATAAGAACTTTAAGATAATTCTTTGAGTGTAAAAAAGGCAAGAGTGTGTGGGTTTAAAATAGGGTAAAAGCCGAAATTACTGTGCAAACATGAGTGTCTAGTCCCTATTTGAGTGAAACATATGAGCGAGTGAATTTGGTGAGGTCGTATTTTATTTTTTTGTTATTCATACTAACATGGCAGATTCAAGATTGAGAAGGGGAGATCCATCACTAAGAATTAATGAAAAGGAATCCATGAGAAAGGGTGAATCCCGAGCTACAAGGAATGGTGAGCAAATGGACATGAGGGCTATTTTGGAACAACTACAGCAGATGAATGCTCAATTTGACCATATAAATTAAAGGATGGAAAGATTAGAAACATCTTAAGGTGGGCCAAATTTGAGGCAAGAATCCGTGGAGGTTGAGGTCAAGGTCGAGGATGTCATGGATGGCCTGGAGAGGAGTTCAAATAGGAAAATTTTGAAGATGATTTTGAGGAAGGAATGGATGAAATGTATGCTATCCAAGAGAGGCTAGGCCATGTGAGGCATAGGAGAGAGAAGGAAGATGATGATCTTGGAAATATCAAGGTAAACATTCCACCTTTCATGGGAAAAAGTGACCTGGAAGCTTACTTGGAATGGGAGGAACGAATGGAGATGAATTTTGATTGCCACAACTATTCGAAGGCTAAGAAGGTGAAATTGGCAGCAATGGAGTTTGGACATTATGCATTCCAATGGTGGACTAATGAGCAAAACACCTGAAGGAGAGTAGGTGATGAATTGATCACTACATGGTGACAAATGCAAGGACCCATGAGTACCATCACACTATCATAGGTTGCTGCATCAAAGGCTTCAATGTTTATCTAAAGGAAATAGGTCCATGGAAGATTACTACAAGGAGATGGAGATGCTTATGATGAGGTTGAGCATGAATGAAGATAGAGAAGCAACCATGGTAAGGTTCCTTGGTATAGACCCTCAGTTATTGGACTTAATCCTCCATAAAAGGTAAGAAATTATGCATATTTTGACCAATTCAAGGTGAAAAAATGGGTTGCTCCCTTAGCAAAACTGGGATAAAGTTTAGCCAAAAGATTATTATTCAAGACAAATTCATGAGGAAGTGGAATCTCTTTAGGATTTACTCCAGCATTTAGAAATTCATTAATTGGGAAAGATACATGTACTTGATGCCCTGCCCAAGAAAGAGACGCAAGTCCTAGTAGCCCTACTAAATGATGATTCAACATAGATTCTACACCTTGGAACCAAGCCAATTTTGGAGCAGCTTTGTAATAATGGAACCAACCAGAAAAAAGCATTAAGCCCGCAAAAACCAATGCACCAATTGCAGTACAATAGAGCTGTAATTCACTAGTTATTCCGCATGCTCGCCAAAGCTGAAAAGAACTAGAGGTTATTTGTATTCCTTGGAAACCACCACCTACATCACCATTCAATATTTCTCGACCCACTATTGGCCAAACCACCTAGGCACTAGGCCCAATGTGAGTAGGATCGCTTAGCCATGCTTCATAATTGGAAAAACAAGCACCGTGGAAATACATAGCACTTAGCCAAAGAAAAATGATGGAGAGTTGGCTGAAATGGGCACTAAATACTTTTCGAGAATCTCCTCCAAATCATTGGTATGGCTATCGAAATCGTAAGCAATAGCGTGTAGGTTCTAGATCCAAGGGGTAGTACTGGTCCTTTAGCTATTGTTCTTAAGAAATGACCTGGTCTAGCCCATTCCTCAAAAGAAGTTTTTATGGGATCCCTATCTGATACGAACCTAGGACGACCTGCTCCTAAACCCGTATTATATTAGGCCGGATCTTAATTAAGTTCAAGTTCTAATGGATTGGACCGCAACCCCTAACCAACCTGTGGTTAGAAACCTTGGTATAATGTAGACGCCACAATAGGGGATGGAAAACCTATTGATAAGTCAAGCTAAAACAACCAATTCTCTAATGGTGTTTTAGGTGTTCTCAAAGAACAAAGAGATAATTAATCTCACAAGTATTTTCTTAATCAAATCAAAGTTTTTATTCTTATTGAAAAATAAGCCTTTAAATACATTTGAAAGAAACAGAATAAACCTTAAAAAAATAATTCAAAACCGGACTCCTATAGGAATTAGGAAACTTCACCGAATTCTAATATGTCCTAAACTAAGTTTCCTAAACTAAATTTGATTAATTAATTCCTTTATTCTGAATTAGGAATTAATTAATTTACAATGAAAATAATAAAATAATAACATTCCTAAACTTATTTGTCCAGAAAATAAATAAATAAAAACTAAAAAGTAATGGTAGTTTCCTAAAACAAAAAGTAGAATAAAATTAGGAAACTATAATACTAGCTTTTTTGACTAATTTGACTTTGACCAATCTTTGACATCTTTAAGCTCCAAATCAGCTTCTAGATGCTTTGTAGGATGCCAAATAAGCTGAATATGAAGTCCCACACGTTGCCCATGCTTGGAAAAATAAGAAAAGGCTAATACAGTAAAATACAGTAAAGCCAGCAAGCAATACAACAAATTCGGCCAAATTGTTGATGCTGTTCGTACAAGCCCTTTTTGATTGCATTTGAGGCTGCTTTAACTTGATTCCATGACCTCTTGGGCATATGTATTGAACCCATAAATCATTGGAACCATTTCATGCTTCCCGGACTCCAAAAATGCACCAAAACCTTCACCCGAGTCCGTATTGGCTTCTATTGCTTGTATGAGTAAAACAGGCCTTGGTTCTTTAGATATGGCCAACCCCTCTTGACTATGACTTATTCCTTGTATGAAGACAGCAAGATTGTCCTTGAACTTCTTGGCTTGGGCCCTAGTGATCGGTCCCACCTTCATTTGTATTGGGTCAGCACCCCAGCGGGTTGTTGGTCGAACAGTCTCGGGTGGATTCGCATCATTCCCCTCCTCTTGAAAAGGATTTGTCCTCAAATCGAAGTCATCACCTGCAGCAAAAGGAGATAAATCAGCAACATTAAAGGTGGCACTAACACTATACTCCTCAAATCGAAGTCATCACCTGCAGCAAAAGGAGATAAATCAGCAACATTAAAGGTGGCACTAACACTATACTCCTCAAATCGAAGTCATCACCTGCAGCAAAAGGAGATAAATCAGCAACATTAAAGGTGGCACTAACACTATACTCACCCGGTAGATCAAGTTTGTAGGCATTGTCGTTTATCCTCTCCAAAACTTGAAAGGGTCCATCACCCCTCGGCATGAGTTTTGATTTCCTTTGTTCGGGAAATCTTTCTTTCCTTAAATGCAGCCACACCCAATCTCCAGGTTCAAACACCATTGATTTTCGGCCTTCATTAGCCACCTTTGCATATTGCTCGGTCCTCCTCTCAATGTTCGCTCGTGTCTTCTCATGAATCTGCTTTACAAAATTAGCTTTTTGTTTTCCATCTAGATTAGCACGCTCACTTAAAGGCAAAGGTGTTAAATCTAATGGAGTCAAAGGATTAAAACCATAAACAATTTCAAATGGAGTAAATTTAGTTGCTGAATGTAAAGGCCTATTATATGCAAATTCAACATGTGGCAAACATTCTTCCAAAGTCCTTAAATTTATACTAATTAATGCTCTTAACAATTCAGACAAGGTTCTATTTACTACTTCGGTTTGTCCATCAGTTTGTGGATGACAAGTAGTTGAAAATAAAAGCTTAGTACCTAATTTAGCCCACAATGTTTTCCAAAAATAGCTTAAGAACTTAGCATCCCTATCCGAAACAATAGTTCTTGGCATTCCATGCAATCTCACAATTTCCTTGAAAAATAAATTAGCAATATTGGATGCATCATCAGTTTTGTTACATGCAATAAAATGTGCCATCTTAGAAAACCTATCTACTACAACAAATATTGAATCCTTACCTGTCCTTGACCTAGGCAACCCAAGAATAAAATCCATAGACAAATCTACCCAAGGATAGGTAGGGATCGGCAAAGGCTTATACAATCCATGCGGTTTCAATGTTGATTTTGTTTTTCGGCACTTCAAACATCTTTCACAAATTCTCTCAACATCTCTCCTCATGTTAGGCCAATAAAAATGTTCTTGCAGCAAGGATAAAGTTTTTAAAATACCAAAATGACCCATTAAACCACCCCCATGACCTTCCCGAACCAATAATTCCCTAATACTACAATTAGGCACACAAAGTTTGTTTTCCTTAAATAAATATCCCTCAAATATGTAAAATTTATTAAATCCATGTTTCAAACAGGTTTTAAAAATTTCTCAAAAATCACTATCATGCTCATAAAGTTCTTTCAATTGTTCAAATCCAAGCAACCTAGCATCTAAGGTAGAAAAGAGCACATATCTTCGGGATAATGCATCGGCAACCACATTTTCCTTACCTTTTTTGTAGCGGATCACATATGGAAATGTTTCAATAAATTCAATCCACTTAGCATCCCTTCGGTTGAGCTCTCCTTGACCCTTGATATGCTTCAAAGACTCATGATCCGTATGAATCACAAACTCCTTTGGCATGAGATAATGCTGCCACGTCTCCAAAGCCCTCACCAAAGCATACATCTCCTTGTCATAAATCGGGTAGTTTAGGGCAGCTCCATTTAATTTTTCACTAAAGTAGGCTATGGGCCTTCCTTCTTGCATTAAAACAGCTCCAATACCTACACCCGAAGCATCACACTCAATTTCAAAAGTCTTAGAAAAATTTGGTAAAACTAACAAAGGTGCATTACACAATTTTTCTTTCAATTAATTAAAAGATTTTTCTTGTACTTCCCCCCATTTGAAACAAACATTCTTCTTGACAACTTCATTCAATGGTGCTGCTATGGTACTAAAATCCTTGACAAATCTTCTGTAAAAGCTTGCCAAGCCATGAAAGCTCCTCACTTGGGTGATAGAAGTAGGAACCGGCCACTCTTGAATTGCTTTCACCTTAGCTTGGTCAACTTTGATTCCTGCAACACTTATTACAAAACCTAAAAATACAAGCTCTTCTTTGCAAAATTCACATTTTTTAATGTTAGCAAACAATCTTTCCTTTTTAAGAACTTGCAAAACTTGCCTAAGTTGATCCACATGGTCATCCAAATTTTGGCTATATATTAAAATGTCATCAAAATAAACAACCACAAATTTACCAATAAATGGACGCATTACATGATTCATAAGCCTCATGAAAGTACTAGGTGCATTAGATAATCCAAAAGGCATAACTAACCATTCATACAGCCCATATTTAGTTTTGAATGCGGTTTTCCATTCACCACCTTCTTTCATCCTAATTTGGTGATAACCACTCCTAAGATCAATTTTTGTAAACATGCAAGCACCATGCAACTCATCAAGCATATCATCTAATCTAGGAATGGGATGTCTATATTTGATGGTAATGTTGTTTATAGCCCTCCAATCAACACACATTCTCCAAGAACCATCCTTTTTAGGTACCAACAAAACAGGAACAGCACATGGACTTAACTCTCATGAATGTATCCTTTATCAAGCAAATCACTTACCTGCTTTTGCAGCTCCTTTGTTTCTTCGGGATTGCTCCTATAAGCTGGTCTATTTGGTATGGCAGCCCCTGGAACAAAGTCAATTTGATGTTCTATCCCTTGAATAGGTGGTAGTCCACTTGGAATCTCATTTGGGAAGACATCTCCAAATTCCTTCAAAAGAGAAATCATTGAACTTGGCAATTCAAGTTCTTCAAAGTTAGTTTGATCATTAAAATAATTTTCTTTGTAAAGCACGACCAGAAAAGGTTTCTTACACTCAATAACCTTATTAATATCCCCTAAACTCAAATAAAAATTGCTACTTAACCTTTCCTTTCTTTCTTTTTCTTTTCTTCCCTTGGATTGGCGCAAACCGTCGGATTTCTCTTCCTTCTCCAAGCTCGCGGGTTTACCACTTCCTTTTCCCTCTCTTTTGGCTTTCCCTTGATCTTTCCACTCAATATGAACCTTAGAAACCTTACCATGGTCAGCAACCTCAATCTTACCTTCTTGAAAGGATGGTGAAGCCGTTGGTGCCATACTTGATTTTTCCTTGAGCTTTTCGGCTTCTCTCCTTTGTTGCATTTGTAATTGGTCTTTGTAAACCTCTTTAGGAGATAATGGTTCCAGCTTGACCTTCTTCCCTTTAAACCTGAAAACAATAATATTTTCTCGACCAAAATGAGTAGCATCTTTATCAAAGGCCCATAGCCTACTTTAGTGAAAAATTGAATGGAGCTGCCCTAAACTACCCGACTTATGACAAGGAGATGTATGCTTTGGTGAGGGCTTTGGAGACGTGGCAGCACTATCTTATGCCAAAGGAGTTTGTGATTCATACGGATCATGAGTCTTTGAAGCATATCAAGGGACAAGGAAAGCTCAACTGAAGGCATGCTATGTGGATTGAGTTTATTAAAACATTTCCATATGTGATCCGCTACAAAAAAGGTGATGATTTCGATTTGAGGACAAATCCTTTTCAAGAGGAGGGGAATGATGCGAATCCACCTGAGACAGCTCGACCAACAACCCGCTGGGGTGCTGACCCATTACAAATGAAGGTGGGCCCGATCACTAGGGCCCAAGCCAAGAAGTTCAAGGACAATCTTGCTGTCTTCATACAAGGAATAAGTCATAGTCAAGAGGGATTGGCCATATCTAAAGAACAAAGGCCTGTTTTACTCATACAAGCAATAGAAGCCAAAACGGGGTCGGGTGACGTTTTTGGTAACAATAAAGAGGCCGGGTTGTATGAATTGGAACCCCATCTTTATGGGTTTAATTTATATGGAGGATGAGTCATAGAAACCAGCCAAAGCAGCTTCAAAGCCGACCAACAAGGAGGTTTGCGCACAAGGAGAAGGAAAGGCCGGATTTGCTGTATTCTTCGCGGGCTTTACTGTATTTTACTGTATTAGCCTTTTCTCTTACTTCCAAGCAAGGGCAACATGGAGAACTTCACAATAAGCTTATTTGGCATCCTACAAAGCATATTGAAGCTGATTTGGAGCTCACTTGGATCAAAGAATTGGTCAAAGTCAATGTAGTCAAAAAGCTAGTATTTTAGTTTCCTAATTTTATTCTACTTTTTGTTTTAGGAAACTACCATTATTTTTAGTTTCTATTTATTTATTTTCTGGACAAATAAAATTAGAAAAGTTATTATTTTATTATTTTCTTTGTAAATTAATTAATTCCTAATTCAAAATAAAGGAATTAATTAATCCAAATTAGATTAGGAAAAGGAAAGTTTCGGCCAAGGTAGAATTCTCCATTGAGTGGCCAGTTTTTCCTAGGGTTTTTAGGGTTTATTTTGTTTCTTTCAAAGCCTATTTAAAGGCTTATTTTTCATTAATAAGATAACTTTAAAACTTTGATTTGATTAAAAAAATACTTGTGAGATTAATTATCTCTTTGTTCTTTGAGAACACCTAAAACACCATTAGAGAATTGGTTGTTTTAGTTTGACTTATCAATAGGTTTTCCATCCCCTATTGTGGCGTCTACATTATACCAAGGTTTCTAACCACAGGTTGGTTAGGGGTTGAGGTCCATCCCATTAGAACTTGAACTTAATTAAAGATCCGGGCTAATATAATACGGGTTTAGGAGCAGGTCGTCCTAGGTTCGTATCACTAATAGTATATGTCCAGCAATCATGGGTACAATATCACATAAAACTACATCCTCATATCTACCTATATTAAATTTTACTTTGGCTTGTTTGTTTACTTTCATCTCACCACTATCATTAAGCCATTGTAATCTATAAGGTTCTGGATGTTTAATTGTTTTCAAGCCTAATTTATCAACTACAAGATTACTTATCACATTAGTACAACTCCCACTATCTATAGTCATGCTACAAATTTTACCTTGTATTTCGCAGCGAGTGTGGAAGATGTTTTCTCTTTGTATTCTCCTTGAAACCAAGCTCAACTCGGCATTAGATGTATCTACAGGTTCGGCTTCATCTTCATTGCAATCCTCCTCTTGCTCGGTTTCAGCCCCACTTTCTTCACTTGCGGATTCCAGCTCACCATCACCCTTTAATACCATGATTCTTCTATTTGGGCATTGGCTGGTTATGTGTCCTCTTCCTTGGCACTTAAAACAAATTATTTCTCTGGATTTTTGAGGTTTAGGATCAGATTTTATCTCACCTCTAAGTGCTTGGACAGATTCGGTCTTGACCTCCCTTCTTGGCCAGTTGGTAGATTCTTCTCCTAATTTCGGCTTCAACTTGTTTTCATAAGTGGAATTGTTTTTCCAGCCACTTGAACTTGTCCTTCTACTGCTAGAAACTCCTCCAAACCGTGTACTAACACCCCTCCTCTTGAATTGGTTCTCAAGCTTAATGGCTACATGCAACATCTCCTCCAATTCCAAGTATTGTTGTAATTCAAGTTGGTTGGCAATGTCACGGTTCAAACCACCAAGAAATCTCGCCATTGTTGCTTCTCTATCCTCATTCATATTCAGCCTCATCATTAACATCTCTATCGCTTTGTAATAATCCTCCATGGACCTACTTCCTTAAGACAAAGATTGAAGCCTTTGATGCAGCAACCTTTGGTAATGAGATGGCACAAACCGCTTTCTCATGGCTCCTTTCATTTGACGCCACGTTGTAATCAAGTCATCACCAACCCTCCTTCGGGTGCTTTGCTCATTTGTCCACCATTGGAGTGCATAATGGCCAAACTCCATTGCTGCCAACTTCACCTTCTTACCTTCCGAATAGTTGTGGCAGTCAAAAATCATCTCCATTTTTTCTTCCCACTCCAAATAAGCTTCGGGATCACTTTTACCCATAAAAGGTGAGATATTAACCTTGATATTTCCCAAATCATCATCTGTATCTTCCCTCCTATATCTCCCACGGCCAGCTCTATCTTGGACAGCAAAGGTTTCGTCCATACCTTCCTCAAAGTCACTGTCGAATGGCTCCTCATCAAATTCCTCTCTCGGCCTCTCGCGACCTCCTCGTCCTCGGCCTCGTCCTCCATGGAATTCTTGCCTATTTCTTGTATTCAGCCTTCCTTGTGAGGCTTCTGGTCTTCCCACTCTTTGATTTACATGCTCAACTTGAGCACTAACCCACTGTATTGATTCCAAAACAGCTCTCATGTCCACTTGGTCTCCACTTCCGGTAGCTCGGTCATCGCCATGGAATGCTACGGACTCTTCCTCATTGATCCTCAAGGGTGGATCCCCTCTTCTTATTCTAGAATTTGCCATGTTAGTAAAATACTGCAAAAATAAAATAAATCCTCACAATATTCACTCCCTCACGTGTTTCACTCAAACAAGGTCTCAACACTCGTGTTTGCACACTAGTTTCGGCTTTTACCCTCTTTTAAGCTCACACACTCTTGCCTTTTTCCACTCAATGAATTATCTCAAAGTTCTAATTAAAACACCCACAAAACAGCAATTAGATCACTAGTATGTTTTAATTAAACTTATCAACAAGACAGTAGCAAAAAGTAGGCAATACCGAAAGAATCCAACAAATCCTAATTTTTCGGCTTTCTAGACAAGAAAACACAAAATAATGGGAAAATGTTGGAATTTTTGAAAACTGCACCAGATGGTAGTAGATTATGAGTTCAAGAATAAAATTCCAGGAAAAGAAATTCAAATACGAACAAGAATCAAAGAGAACAAAATTATAGAAAAGTGTTGGTTGTTGTTCTTGTAATTCAAGTTTTGTATCAATTCCTTTATCTAATTTTAATCCAAATAATTTAAGCACCCAAAATCCAAATATCCAGCAGCAAAAATAGTTCTCCAGCAACTCAAATATTGAATAAATAATAAAAAACCAGCAGCTCCAACAAATTTTCAGCAAACAAATCAAACTCCAACAAACCGAAATATTTTTTTTTTCTTCTTTTTTTTTTTTGTTTTTTTGTTTTTTTTTTTGATCCTCAAAGGTGGATCTCCTCTCCTCATTCTTGATTCTGTCATGTTAGTATAATAATGCAATAAAAATAAAATAGGACCTTACAATTTCACTCCCTTACGTGTTTCACTCAAATGAGGACTCGTCACTCGTGTTTGCACACTAGTTTCGGCTTTTACCCTCTTTTAAGCTCACACACTCTTGCCTTTTTCCACTCAATGAATTATCTCAAAGTTCTAATTAAAACACCCAAAAAAGAGCAATTAGATCACTAGTATGTTTTAATTAAACTTATCAACAAAACAGTAGCAAAAAATAGGCAATACCGAAAGAGTCCAACAAATCCTAATTTTTTCGGCTTTCTAGACAAGAAAACACAAAATAATGGAAAAACATTGGAATTTTTGAAAACTGCACCAGATGGTAGGAGATTATGAGTTCAAGAATAAAATTCCAGGAAAAGAAATTCAAATACGAACAAGAATCAAATTGAACAAAAATATAGAATAGTTGTTGGTTGTTGTTCTTTATAATTCAAGTTTTGTATCAAATCCTTTAACTGATTTTAATCCAAATAATTTAAGCACCCAAAATCCAAATATCCAGCAGCAAAAATAATTTCCCATCAATTCAAATATTGAATAAATAAACAAAAACCCAGCAGCTCCAACAAATTCCCAGCAAACAAATCAAACTCCAACAAGCTGAAAAATATTTTTTTTCCTTTTTTTTTTTTTTTTATCTGGCTTTCCTCTTCTTTTTTTTTTTTTTTTTGTTTTTCTTCACTCACAGGACATAAACAACTGCAGTAGCAAGAGTAAGTACCAAAATTGCAATTCCAAATCCAAAACAAACACCAAACCCGTGACCTCCAAATAAACAAAATGTGCAGTTTTTTTTTTTTTTTTTAAATGTTGCTGCAAACTTCTTTTTTTTTTTTTTTCTTGTTTTCTTTTTTTTTTTGAATATATGAATGCAAATATTTAAAACTAAAACAGCAAAAGAAAATCAACAAAA
The DNA here is from genome assembly GCF_031755915.1 of Ziziphus jujuba. Lineage (NCBI taxonomy): Eukaryota > Viridiplantae > Streptophyta > Magnoliopsida > Rosales > Rhamnaceae > Ziziphus > Ziziphus jujuba. The sequence goes on along the minus strand of NC_083384.1, from coordinate 3,221,282 downwards.
ACCAAATTAACAAGAACAATGATAAAAGACAACCAACAAACTAGGAAACAAAAATACGATAAAACCAGGAAATCCTAAATCAACTAGGAATGGATTTTTATTTTTATTTTTTAAGATGCTGAACGTGTATAGGATGGATGCAACCTTAACCTAATGCTAAAATTGCAGAATAACACAAAAAAACAAATAAAGCAATTAAAGATAGATCAAACCTGAACAAAACTTAGCTCTGATACCAAATGATACGAACCTAGGACGACCTGCTCCTAAACCCGTATTATATTAGCCCGGATCTTAATTAAGTTCAAGTTCTAATGGAATGGACCTCAACCCCTAACCAACCTATGGTTAGAAACCTTGGTATAATGTAGACGCCACAATAGGGGATGGAAAACCTATTGATAAGTCAAGTTAAAACAACCAATTCTCTAATGGTGTTTTAGGTGTTCTCAAAGAACAAAGAGATAATTAATCTCACAAGTATTTTCTTAATCAAATAAAAGTTGTATTCTCATTGAAAAATAAGCCTTTAAATAGGCTACAAAGCCACGAAATAAAACCCTAAAAATAAAGAAAAACCAGCCACCACAAATAAAGAAACCTAGTTGGCCGAAACTATACCTCCTTTCCTAATCTAAGTTTGATTAATTAATTCCTTTATATTAAATTAGGAATTAATTAATTTACAATGGAAAGAATAAAATAAAAACCTTACTAAAGTTATTTGTCCAGAAAATAAATAAATAAAAGCCAAAAAGTAATGGTAGTTTCCTAAAACAAAAAGTAAAAACAAATTAGGAAACTAAAAATGCTAGCCTTTTTTATTAAGTTGACTTTGATCAATATTTGACCTCTTTGAGCTTCAAATAAGCTGAGTATGAAGTCCCACACGTTGCCCATGCTTGGAAAAATAAGAAAAGGCTAATACAGTAAAATACAGTAAAGCCAGCAAGCAATACAACAAATTCGGCCAAATTGTTGATGCTGTCCGTACAAGCCCTTTTTGATTGTATTTGAGGCTGCTTTAACTTGATTCCATGACCTCTTAGGCATATGTATTGACCCCATAAATCATTGGAACCATTTCATGCTTCCCGGACTCCAAAAATGTACCAAAACCATCACCCGGGTCCGTACCAGTCTCCAGCGCTTGTATCAGCAAAACAAGTCTTGGTTCCTTGGTCATGATCATTCCTTCTTGATTATGATTTATCCTTTTAATAAGCACAGCAAGGTTATCCTTGAACTTCTTGGCTTGTGCTCTAGTGATTGGTCCCACCTTCAACCGTAACGGATTAGCACCCCGGCGGGTTATCGGTTCAGCGGGCTCGGGCGGAATCACATCATTCCCCTCTTCTTGAAAAGGATTTGTCCTCAAATCAAGATCATCACCTGCAGCAAAAGGAGTTAAATCAGAAATAATAAATGCAGCACTAACACTATACTCACCTATTAAATTAAGTTTGTAGGTATTCTCGTGAATCCGCTTCAAAACTTGAAAAAGTCCATCCGTAGGCGGCATGAGCTTTGACTTTCTTTGTTTAGAAAACCTTTCCTTTCGTAAGTGCAACCAAACCAATTGTCCTGGGTCAAACACTATTACAACAAAATCTAGAAATACATGCTCATTATGGTAAAAATTACACTTTTTAAAGTTAGCAAACAATATTTCCCAAATTTTCAAATTGCCACTAAGTAAATCTCTCAACAATGCAGATAAAGTTCTATGCAATAAAGACATCTTTAAATAAATATCTTTAAAATTCATGGTGAGAAATGATTTCTTATTCATAATTACTTTATTAACATCACCAAAGCTAAGATAAAAATTTATATTTTTCCTTTCTTTTTCTTTCACACTCACTGATTCAATGGGTTTTACATCACTCTCGGTTTTTGCACCAAATTTCTCACTTTCGGGTTTAATATAATTTTTCCACACAACCTGAGTATTAGAAGACTTACCTTGGAGAGCAACCTCACCTTTTCCCTCTTTATTGGATGGTAGTCCACTTGGAATTTCATTTGGGAAGATATCTCCAAATTCCTTCAAAAGAGAAATCATTGAACTTGGCAATTCAAGTTCTTCAAAGTTAGTTTGATCATTAAAATAATTTTCTTTATAAATCATGACCAACAAAGGTTTCTTACACTCAATAACCTTATTAATATCCCCTAAACTCAAATAAAAGTTGCTACTTGACCTTTCTTTTCTTTCTTTTCCTTTTTCTCTCTCGGATTGGCGCAAACCTTTGGATTTCCCTTCCTTCTCCAAGCTCTCGGGTTTGCCACTTTGTGTTCCCTCTCTTTCGGTTTTTCCTTGATCTTTCCACTCAATATGAGTCTTAGAAACCTTACCTTGATCAGCAACCTCACTCTTACCTTCTTGAAAGGATGGTGAAGCCATTGGTGCCATATTTGCTTTTTCCTTGAGCTTTTCGGCTTGTCTCCTTTGTTGCATTTGTAATTGGTCTTTGTAAACCTCTTTAGGAGATAATAGTTCCAGCTTGACCTTCTTCCCTTTAAACCTGAAAACAATACTATTTTCTCGACCAAAATGAGTAGCATCTTTATCAAATTGCCATGGTCTACCTAATAGTATATGTCCAGCAATCATGGGTACAATATCACATAAAACTACATCCTCATATCTACTTATATTAAATTTTACTTTGGCTTGTTTATTCACTTTTATTTCACCACTATCATTAAGCCATTGTAATCTATAAGGTTCTGGATGTTTAATAGTTATTAAGCCTAAGTTATCAACTACAATGTTACTAATTACATTTGTACAACTTCCACTATCAATAATCATACTACAAATCTTACCTTCAATTTCACATCTTGTGTGGAAGATGTTCTCTCTTTGAATTTCATCCTCATCTTTCTATGCAGCAAGTACTCTCCTAGAAAGCAAGTTTAATTCAGCATTGGATGCTTGCAAGGTTTCGGGTTCATCCTCCAAGTCCTCCTCCTCTTGCTTGGCTTCATCCTCACTTTCTTCACTTTCCGATTCTAGCTCGTCATTGCCCTTTAACACCATGATTCTTCTATTCGGGCATTGGCTAGCAATGTATCCTCCTCCTTGGCACTTAAAACACACAACATCATGAGTTCTACAAGGTTTAGGATCTAGTTTTACCTCATTCTTTGGTGCTTGGACAGATTTGGTTCTAGTCTCCTTCCTTGGCCAGTTTGAACTTTCTTCTTTGACTTTCAGATTTCGCTTGCTTTCATAGATGGGATTGTTCCTCCAGCCACTTGAATTGGACCTTCCACTGTTGGAAACACCTCCAAACCATGATCTTACACCCCTCCTCTTGAATTGATGCTCTAATTTAATAGCCACATGCAACATCTCCTCCAATTCCACATATTGTTGCAATTCTAGTTGATTGGCTATTTCACGATTTAAACCACCAAGAAACCTTGCCATGGCTGCTTCCATATCTTCATTCAAGTTCAATCTCATCATAAGCATCGCCATCTCCTTGTAATAAACCTCCACGGATCCATGTCCTTGAGATAAAGATTGAAGTCTTTGATGCAGCAACCTATGATAGTGTGATGGTACGAATCGATTCCGCATGGCTCCTTTTCATTTCTCGCCATGTAGTAATCAAGTCATCACGAACTCTCCTTCAGGTGTTTTGCTCATTGGTCCACCATTGGAGTGCATAATGGCCAAACTCCATTACTACCAATTTCACCTTCTTAGCCTCTGAATAATTATGGCGGTCAAATATCATCTCTATCTTTTCTTCCCACTCCAAATATTCTTCGGGGTCACTTTTTCCCATGAATGGTGGGATGTTGATCTTCATATTGCTAAGATTGTCATCTGTTTCTTCCCTCCTATATCTTCCATGGCCAGCTCTATCTTGGACAGCAAAAGTTTCATCCATACCTTCCTCAAAGTCTCCACTGAATGGCTCCTCGTCAAATTTCTCTCTCGGTCTCTCGCGACCTCCTCGTCCTCCATGGAATTCTTGCCTATTTCTTGTGTTCGGAATTCCTTGGGAAACTTCTAGCCTTCCCATCCTTTGATTCACATGCTCAACTTGAGCATTAACCTGCTATATTGACTCCAAAACAGCTCTCATGTCCACTTAGTCTCCATTCCCGGTAGCTCGGGCATCGCCATGGAATGCTACGGACTCCTCCTCATTGATCCTCAAGGGTGGATCTCCTCTCCTCATTCTTGATTCTGTCATGTTAGTATAATAATGCAATAGAAATAAAATTGGACCTTACAATTTCACTCCCGTACGTGTTTCACTCAAATGAGAACTCGACACTCGTGTTTGCACACTTGTTTCGGCTTTTTACCCTCTTTTAAGCTCAACACTCTTGCCTTTTTCCACTCAATGAGTTATCTCAAAGTTCTAATTAAAACACCCACAAAACAGCAGTTAGATCACTAGTATGTTTTAATTAAACTTATCAGCAAAACAATAGCAAAAAGTAGGCAATACCGAAAGAATCCAACAAATCCTAATTTTTCGGCTTTCTAGACAAGAAAACACAAAATAATGGAAAAACGTTGGAATTTTTGAAAACTGCACCAGGTGGTAATAGATTATGAGTTCAAGAATAAAATTCTAGAAAAAGAAATTCAAATACAAACAAGAATCAAAGAGAACAAAAATACAGAAAACTGTTGGTTGTTGTTCTTGTAATTCAAGTTTTGTATCAATTCCTTTGACTAATTTTAATCCAAATAATTTAAGCACCCATAATCCAATTATCCAGCAGCAAAGATAGTTCCCCAGCAACTCAAATATTGAATAAATAATCAAAAAACCAGCAGCTCCAACAAATTTCCAGCAAATAGGTCAAACTCAAACAAACCGAAATATTATTATTATTATTATTTTTTTATTCGGCTTTACCTCTTCCCCTTTTTTTTATTTTTTTTTCGTTTTTCACTCATAGAACATAAACAACTGCAGTAGGAAGAATAATTACCAAATTTGCAATTCCAACTCCAGAAATTCACCAAACCCGTGATCTCCAAATAAACACAAATGTGCAGTTTTTTTTTTTTTTTTAAATGTTGCCGCAAACTCTTTTTTTTTTTTTTTTTTAATATATGAATGCAAATATTTAAGACTAAAACAGCAAAAAAAAAAAAATCAACAAAAACCAAAATCAACAAGAACAATGATGAAAAACAACAAACAAACTAGGAAACAAAAATACGGTAAAACTAGGAATTCCTAATACAACTAGGAATTAATTAATTAATTATTTTTTTTTTAAAGATGCAGAACGTGTATGGGATGGATGCAACCTTAACCTAATGCTAAAATTGCAGAATAATACAAAAACAAATAAAGATAGATCAAACTTGAACAAAATTTAGCTCTGATACCAAATGATACAAACCTAGGACGACCTGCCCCTAAACCCGTATTATATTAGCCCGGATCTTAATTAAGTTCAAGTTCTAAAAGAATTGACCTCAACCCCTAACCAACCTGTGGTTAGAAACCTTGGTATAATGTAGATGCCACAATAGGGGATGGAGAACCTATTGATAAGTCAAGCTAAAACAACCAATTCTCTAATGGTGTTTTAGGTGTTCTCAATGAACAAAGAGATAGTTAATCTCACAAGTATTTTCTTAATCAAATCAAAGTTTTTTTTTATTGACAACTGAGCCTTTAAATAGGCTACAAAGCCACGAAATAAAACCCTAGAACATAAAGAAAACCAGCCACCACACATAAAGAAACCTAGTTGGCCGAAACTCTACTTCCTTTCCTAATCTAAGTTTGATTAATTAATTCCTTTATATTAAATTAGGAATTAATTAATTTACAATGGAAAGAATAAAATAAAAACCTTCCTAAAGTTATTTGTCCTGAAAATAAATAAATAAAAGCCAAAAAGTAATGGTAGTTTCCTAAAACAAAAAGTAAAAACAAATTAGGAAACTAAAAATGCTAGCCTTTTGATCAAGTTGACTTTGATCAATCTTTGACCTCTTTGAGCTCTAAATCAGCTTCTAGATGCTTTTTAGGATGAAAAATAAGCTGAATATGAAGTCCCACACGTTGCCCATGCTTGGAAAAATAAGAAAAGGCTAATACAGTAAAATACAGTAAAGTCAGCAAGCAATACAGCAAATTCGGCCAAATTGTTGATGCTGTCCATACAAGCCCTTTTTGATTGCATTTGAGGCTGCTTTAACTTGATTCCATGACCTCTTAGGCATATGTATTGAACCCATAAATCACTGGAACCATTTCATGCTTCCTGGACTCCAAAAATGTACCAAAACCGTCACCCGGGTCCGTACCAGTCTCCAGCGCTTGTATCAGCAAAACAGGTCTTGGTTCCTTGGTCGTGATCATTTCTTCTCTATTATGATTTATCCTTTGAATAAGCACAGCAAGGTTATCCTTGAACTTCTTGGGTTGTGCTCTAGTGATTTGTCCCACCTTCATCCGTAACGGATTAGCACCCCAGCGGGTTATCGGTTGAGCGGGCTCGGGCGGAATCACATCAGCTATAATGTCCTGAAGTTCGTTGTAACGTTGTAAAGTTTGTTTAACTCTTTGTGCAGTTTCATAATGTTATTCACTAACAATCCGAGGTTGGAGCATAGTTGACATTGAATCTGAAGGATCTACTGCTGGATAGATACCTTTGGTAGCCAATCCTTTTGGTAGTACAGTAGTAGCATCTAAATGTGCAAATGTTATGGCCAGAGCGGGATCGGTGAAATCATCCATGGGTACATAAACTACTTGAATAGAAGTTATGGACCCCTCTTTGGTAGAAGTAATTCGTTCTTGTAAAAAACCCATTTCGGTACTAAGAGTGGGTTGATATCCCACAGCGAAGGGCATTATACCAAACAAGGCTGATACTTTGGATCCCACTTGGACAAAATGAAAGATATTGTCAATAAATAGAAGTATGTATTGTTCATTAACATTTCAAAAATATTCTGCCATAGTTAGGGCAGTTAAACCAACTCTCATACGCGGTCCTAGTGGTTCATTCATCTGATCGTAGACTAGAGCTACTTTTGGTTCTAAAATATTTTTTTCATTAATTACTCCATATTCTTTCATTTCTATGTAAAGATCATTGCCTTCACGAGTACGTTCACCTCCTCCACCAAATATGGATACGCCCTTATGAGCTTAGGCAATGTTGTTGATCAATTCCATAATGAGTACTGTTTTGCCCACTCCCACTCCCTCAAATAGTCCTATTTTTCCTTCGTGGCAATAAGGGGCTAAAAGATCTACTACTTGAATTCCTGTTTAAAAAATCGATAATTTTGTATCCAACTGTATAAAGGCAAGCACAGATCTATATGTAAGAGATGTTGTGTGTGTATCTACAGGACCTAAATTATCAATGGGCTCTCCAGGCACGTTGAAAATTCATCCTAGCATCGCTCCACCAACTAGAACACTTAGAGGAGCTCCGGTGTCAACCACTTCCATTCCTCTTGTTAGACTGTCTGTAGCACTCATAGCTACGACTCTAACTCAATTATTTCATAATAATTGCTGTACTTCACAAGTCACAAAAATTTTTTGACCAACAGTATCTTGGCCCTTATGATGTGATTCCGCCCGAACCCGCTGCGGTGCTGACTCGACACGGATGAAGACTAGGCCAATTACAAGAGCTCAAATTAAGAGATTTAAAGACTACCTAGGAGTATGTATACAGGGGGTAATCAATCTCAACAGAGCTTGTCCATACTTGAAGATACAAAGCCTATTCTAAGCATCAAAGTGGGGGAAGCCGATACGGACCCGGGTGACGATTTTGGTACATATTTGGAGTCCAGGAAGCATGAAATGGTTCCAATGCTTTATGGGTTCAATACATATGCCTAATAGGTCATGGAATCAAGTTAAAGCAGCCTCAAATGCAATGAAAAAGGGCTTGTACGGACAGCATCAACAATTTGGCCGAATTTGTTGTATTGCTTGCTGGCTTTACTGTATTTTACTGTATTAGCCTTTTCTCATACTTCCAAGCAAGGGCAACGTGAGGAACTTCACAATAAGCTTATTTGGCATTCCAAAAAGACTATTGAACCTGATTTGGAGTCCAATTGGATCAAAGAAGGGTCATTATCAACATAGTCGAAAATTACGATTTTTAGTTTCCTAATTTGTTTTTACTTTTTGTTTTAGGAAACTACCATTACTTTTTGGTTTTTATTTATTTATTTTCTGGACAAATAACTTTAGTAAGGTTTTTATTTTATTATTTCCCTTGTAAATTAATTAATTCCTAATTTAATATAAAGAAATTATTTAATCAAACTTAGATTAGGAAAGGAAGTATAGTTTCGGCCAACTAGGTTTCTTTATGTGTGTGGCCGGTTTTACCTAGGGTTTTTAGGGTTTATTTTGATTCTTTCAAAGCCTATTTAAAGGCTTATTTATCAATAAGAATTAACTTTGATTTGATTAAGAAAATACTTGTGAGATTAATTTTCTCTTTGTTCTTTGAGAACACCCAAAACACCATTAGAGAATTGGTTGTTTTGGCTTGACTTATCAATAGGTTTTCCATCCCCTATTGTGGCGTCTACATTATACGAAGGATTCTAACCATAGGTTGGTTAGGGGTTGACGTCAATTCCACTAGAACTTGAACTTAATTAAGATTCGGGCTAATATAATACGGGTTTAGGAGCAGGTCGTCCTAGGTTCGTATCATTTGGTATCGGAGCTAAATTTTGTTCAGGTTTGATCTATCTTTATTTGCTTTATTTGTTTTTGTGTTATCTGCAATTTTAGCATTAGGTTAAGGTTGCATCCATCCCCTACATGTTCTCCATCTTAGAAAAAAAATAATAATAATAAAATTTCATTTTTAGTTGAGTTAGGATTTCGTAGTTTTATCGTATTTTTGTTTCCTACTTTGTTGGTTGTTTTTCATCATTTTTCTTGTTAATTTTGGTTTTTGTTGATTTTTATTTTCTGTTTTAGTCTTCAATATTTGCATTCATATATTCAAAAAAGAAAAAAAAAAGAATTGCAATTATTTGGATTAAAAATAAAAAAACAAAAAAATAAAAATTTCAGTTTGTTGAAAATTGGTGTTGAAGTTTGTTGCTGGAAAATTCTTGTAACTGCTGTTTTGTTGATTATTTATTCCATATTTGGAGTTGCTGGAGAGTTATTTTTGCTGCTGGATATTTGAGCTTGAGTGCTAAATTATTTGGATTAAAATTAGTTAAAGGATTTGATACAAAAACTTGAATTACAAGAACAACAACCAACACTTTGATGGAATTTGGTGTAGGTTTATGTTGTTGTACCCTAGAGCACAATCATTCAAGGTGTTAGTCAATAATGATTGTTGTTGGTTCTTGGTTCTTGGTTCTTGATTTTGTTTTTTTTTTTTTGGGGTTTGTTTAGGTTTTCTTTCTGGTTTTAATGGAGGTTTAGGGTTCTTGAGAAGGTTGTTAGCTGTTGGGAAGAAGAAGAAACCAAAAATGTAGTAGTTGAGAGAGAGAGAGCCAAAAATGTTGTTTTTCAAAATCTGTTTTTTGAATATTTTCTTTCACAACGTTTTTCATTACAATTTTCATACTTTTAAATACATCAAAAAGACAATAAGGCATGCTGCCATATTGAGCAATAAATACAAAAACATTAAAAGTAACCAACCAAACCAAACTACCTCAACTAACTCTAATCAATGTGCTGGGCATGCAAGAAACCTTCTTTAATGGGCAGTTCATCTTGTCTAAGGCATTTGAATTTGAAAACCAGCTCCATTTGACTTGAAAATTGGAGGGAAGCCTTTTTGAATATTAAACTATGTTCTACCCAAAAACCAGATAAAACAAAGTCCATTTACCCATTCAAAAGTAATCAAACCCGAGGCAGTTTTGCCCAGTTTTCTGGGCAACAACACTGCACAAGGGTCAGATTGTTTTGGGCTTAACTCAGCCTTCCCAGCTCCAAATTGGGCCATTCTTTTTGCTACTTCTTCCTCTTCATATCTAGTTTATCATATCCAAAATTTAGGTCCAAATACCAAGCCTACTTCAAATGGAATCCAAGGAAGTGGACTTATATTGCTGGAAATACAATTCCAGCAACTAGACAAAAAAGGCCTTAAGCTAGATAATGAGCTTAGGGCATTACAAAAAGGATATTGTTCTTAAATATTACAAGATAAAATAAAATGCATAAACATAAATAATGTTTGGTCTTTGATGTTGCAAAACAAAGAGTGCAAGTGTAACCGAACTACCTTGCACATTGTGGCAAGATCACCACATTTCAACACACTTTTCTATATTTTTGTTCTCTTTGATTCTTGTTCGTATTTGAATTTCTTTTTCTAGAATTTTATTCTTGAACTCATAATATATTATCATGTGGTCCAGTTCTTCAAAATTCCAAATTTTTCTCATTAATTTGCTTTATTTTGTCTAGAAAAACCGAAAATAGGTATTTTCATTCCGTTCGGTATTTGTTTATTTTTGCTTACTGTTTTGTTGATAAGTTTAATTAAAGCATACTAGTGATCTAATTGCTGTTTTGTGGGTGTTTTAATTAGAACTTTAAGATAATTCATTGAGTGGAAAAAGTCAAGAGTGTGTGAGCTTAAAAGAGGGTAAAAAGATGAAACAAGTGTGCAAACACGAGTGTCGAGTCCTCATTTGAGTGAAACACGTAAGGGAGTGAAATTGTAAGGTCCTATTTTATTTCTATTGCATTATTATACTAACATGACAGAATCAAGAATGAGGAGAGGAGAGCCACCCTTGAGGATCAATGAGGAGGAGTCCGTAGCATTCCATGGCGATGCCCGAGCTACCGGGAGTGGAGACCAAGTGGACATGAGAGCTGTTTTGGAGTCAATACAGCGGGTTAGTGCTCAAGTTGAGCATGTAAATCAAAGAGTCGGAAGACTAGAAGCCTCACAAGGAATGCCGAACACAAGAAATAGGCAAGAATTCCATGGAGGGCGAGGCCGAGGACGAGGAGGTCACGAGAGACCGAGAGAGGAATTTGATGAGGAGCCATTCGGTGGAGACTTTGAATAAGGTATGGATGAAACTTTTGCTGTCCAATATAGAGCTGGCCATGCAAGATATAGGAGGGAAGATACAGATGATGATTTGGGAAATATCAAGGTTAACATCCCACCTTTTATGTGTAAAAGTGATCCCGAAGCTTATTTGGAGTGGGAAGAAAAAATGGAGATGATTTTTTACTGCCACAACTATTCGAAAGGTAAGAAGGTGAAGTTGGCAGCAATGGAGTTTGGAAATTATGCACTCCAATGGTGGACCAATGAGCAAAATAACCGAGGGAGAGTTGATGATGATTTAATCTCGACATGGCGTCAAATGAAAGGAGCAATGAGGAAACGGTTTGTGCCATCCCATTACCATAGGTTGCTGCATCAAAGGCTTCAATCTTTATCTCAAGGAACTAGGTCCGTGGAGGATTATTACAAAGAGATGGAGATGCTCATTGATGTGATTCCGGCCGAGCACGCTCCACCGATAACCCGCTGGGGTGCTGACTCGACACGGATGAAGACTAGGCCAATCACAAGAGCTCAAATTAAGAGATTTAAGGACAACCTGGGAGTATTTATACAGGGGGTAATCAATCTCAACAGATCTTGTCCATACTTGAAGATACAAAGCCTATTCTAAGCATCCAAGTGGTGGGAGCCGATACGGACCCGGGTGACGGTTTTGGTACATTTTTGGAGTCCGGGAAGCATGAAATGGTTCCAATGTTTTATGGGTTCAATACATATGCCTAATAGGTCATGGAATCAAGTTAAAGCAGCCTCAAATGCAAACAAAAAGGGCTTGTACGGACAGCATCAACAATTTGGCCGAATTTGCTGTATTGCTTGCTGGCTTTACTGTATTTTACTGTATTAGCCTTTTCTTATTTTACTACTTCTTCTATATTGCAAGGGGAGTTGAAGGGTACGAATAGCCAAGATTCGTTTCAGATATAATACAAATAGAATCTGATCCCTTGCATTCATTTGTTTAGATTTTCTTTTCATATTCTATTTCCCCATTTCCCCCTATGTTGTTACTTCCTGGGTTGTTACTTTCTGGAACCCATCTAAATGATGTGCGTGGTACATAGTTCTGCATCATTAACTATTTCATCCTATTAAATCAGCTCAGCTCATGTGGAAAAAGTATCTTTCAAAATTTGAAAATTGTACTGAATCCCTCTAATTTAATTGTTTATTTATTATTTTTTTATTAGAATTTCTTTATTTTTAGCCTATCCTTTTTTTTAAATTATACATAATATATGAAATGAATGAAACTTTAGCTCTTTGATCTATAAAAACACAAAAAATAAAAAACGAACTAATATTCTTTGAATATCTGCAGTTGCAGAAGTGAAGATGAGTTTCTGATTATTCGATGAGCAAGTTGTAGTTCATAAAAATCATGGGCAATATAATCCTTATGTAAAGGCCATCCTATCCAACTTTTCGACATTAAGATACATTGTGGATGTGGATGATTATTATAAGAGGTTCCCAACATATCATATGATTCCCTTTCTTGAAAATCAACACTTTTCCAAACCCAGAAAACAAACGGAATTCTAGGATTCCTCCTTGGGGTAAATACTTTTATGCATCCTTCTTACGTTGATCTATACCATACTTTATTCGCGTGAGGTGATACACACTGGCCAACAGTCCACCTGGTGCTACATCATAGGTACATTGGGAGCGTAGATAATTGTAACCATTTACATATAAAATGACATCAATGGAATGCCAATCCTTGGGCTTTATTTGTAAGTCTCTATTCCTTGGTAATCGAAGCCCAAAAATCTATGAACTAGCCCATGTTTGACTAACCAAGCAGATAAATGACCCTGCATGTTTTTTATCTCTCCCGTATTTTTATTTGTATTGTATAAGTAGTTTATTTGTATAAGCATTATAAATATTTGACATTTATGATTACGATGACATTTATAAAGATTGGCTTGCTGTTTTGTATTCTGTATCTATACAAAAAAAAAAATAAGCTCCTGCCTAATTCACTAATTCATGGGAAGATATTGAACTTTTGTATTTGAAAAGTGTTTTTGGGGGGATCTCTGAAGTAGATGGTGGTTGATAGAGTAATCCTTGATTATAATTTCCCGTATGAGTACTGCGTCCAACACGAAACTTGTGGTTGTAGTAAAACTCCGATTCACCTATTGAGATCTAATTCAATCTTCATAGATTTCTCGAGATATTTTCTTCCGAACTTTTGTTATAGCATCTATAACGGCTTATGGTTTAGGTGGACAACTGGGCAAATAGACATCTACGGGAATCAGCTTATCGACCCCCCAAACAGTACTTTAAGAATCAGTACTGAACATCCCCCTTGTTATTGTACATGCTCCCATAGTAATAACATATTTTGGTTCAGACATTTGTTCATATAATCTCACTAAGGAAGGGGCCATTTTCATTGTTACTATACCCATTATTAAAATTAGGTTAGCCTGTCTAGGACTAGATCTTGGCACTAGCCCATAACAATCAAAGTTGAATCGCGATCCTATTAATGAAGCAAATTCAATAAAGCAACAACTGGTACCATAGAGAAGCGGCCATAAACTGGAGAGTCTTGACCAATTTGAAAGATCACCTGATGTAGTTGAAATAACTAAATTTTGGATTGTTCAATTAAGGAAGGGAAAAACTCAATAATGGAATTCATAACTGTTTCAAATACATTTTTTTATTTATTGTCTGATGAATATTCAAGAGTTAAGACCATTCCAAAGCTCCTTTTTACCATGCATAAATTGAACCAACAATTAGCATAAACGTGAAAATTAAAGCTTCTATAAATATGGATGCCCCCAATACATCAAAACTCATTGCCCATGGATAAAGAAAAACCGTTTCAACATCCAAAACAACAAAAACGAAAGCAAACATATAATAACAGAGTCGAAATTGTAACCAAGCATCCCCCATTGGTTCTAATCCTGATTCATAACTCAAAAGTTTTTCGGGTCCTTTGCTGGGGCCTAAAACTCTGGAAATCAAAAATGCCAAAATAGGAATAACACTTGATATTATTATAAATGCCCATAAAATACCATATTCGTAAAGCAAAAACATAAATGTACTCCTATTGATAATGTGGAAAATATACCGGATTAATTGATTTGAATTGGAATTAATTGTCAAGTCATCTATAATTGCTTAGTGCTGTGGTATATGTCTCGTTTCAAGATTATCCATAGCCATTATAAACTATAATTCTAATTCCATTTTATTTCTATTGCCTATAACATTTATTTCGATATAGATAGAATACATATTGTTTATATTGCTTTTATAAAAATAAACCTCACTTGGTTTCGCCTCACTTCAGATAATCTGATTAGATTATCTCTAAATCTAACTAAATCTAAAGAATTAAAGAAAAGGACTTCAAAATTTAAATTTTTTTTTTAGTTCTTTCTATATTTCTATTCTATATTATAAATAAAATTCCAAATTAGAATTAATTCTAAATTAGAATATAGAATATTATATAAATTACAAAAATTATTAATATTTTAATATTCTATAAATAATAAATTTTTTTCTTTTTTATATTATAATTATAATTATAGGTGTTAGGTTTATAGGGCTATACGGACTCGAACCGTAGACCTTCTTAGTAAAACAAATCAAACTTATTATTATCAAAATAATTTGAACTGTTTCAAAGACCCAACATGCATTTTTGTGCATTGGACTTTTTCGTTAATCGGTTAGTCTACCATATTTTTTGAACGACAGAAAGATAAAAGGATGGCTCCATGTGCCCTGATTCATTTTGTGAATTCCAATCCTGGAGCACTACCAAAGTGTTTCAAAGAAGGTTTATTCTGACATAGGTCTACTTCTGGCCTTGATCAAATTAAGTTAATGGGGTCTCTATCACCCCGTTTGAATCAAATATGAAACTTCATACACCGTAAAGTTCGTAAGATAGAACGAAAAGATAATTTTTTTTTTTTTAGGTCCTTATACTCATTATGCCTAGCATTGAATAAATAGGGTATTCACCTTATCACTATCTCAACTTGATGATGGGTTCTATATTGGCGCCTACATGGGTGCTCGAATCCGAATCGGACCAAACCTCTAAAAGATATCCATTTTTCAATAAGATCAAATCTTTTGATTCCATGATGGACTCCTCTGAAAAACATTGGCGTGCATGTAAACAAAGTGCTCTACCTAACTAAGCTGTAGCCTTTATGCTTGTGATACATATTTTATCATGTAGATAATTTAGATGCAAATTGGCCCGTGCCCACACAACCGACAATCCTCTTGGGTTCTGATCTGATACGGATGAAAACTGAGTCGATCACTAGGGCTCAAGCTAAGAGATTGAGGGAAATATTTGCTGCCTTTATCCAGGGAGTAACTCATACTCAAGAGGGCTTGTCCATACTCGAAGATCCAAGACTTGTTTTGAGCATACAAGTGGTGGAAGTTGATACGGACACGGGTAGCGATTTTGGTGCATTTATGGAGTCTGGGCAGCATGAAATGGTTCCAATGCTTCATGGATTCAATACATATGTATAAGAGGTCATGGAACCAATTCAAGGAAGCTTCAAAGGCATCCAAAAAGGGGCTGTGCACACAACATGACAATTTGGCCGGTTTTACTGTATTACCCGCTGCTTTACTGTATTTTACTGAGTTGGCTTTTTCTTTTTCCTCCAATCAAGGGCAATGTGTGGTACCTCAGGATCAGCTTATTTGGCATCCTACAAAGCATATGGGAGCTAATTTGGAGCCTATGTTGGTCAAAGATTTGTTAAAGTCAACTTAGTAAAAGAGATAGTATTTTAGTTTCCTAATTTGATTTCTACTTTTTGTTTTGGGAAATTACCTTTACATTTGGTTTTTATTTATGCATTTTCTGGAAAAATAAATTTAGAAAAGTTATTATTTTATTATTCTCATCGTAAATTAATTAATTCCTAGTTCAAAATAAAAGAATTAATTAATCAAAACTAGTTTAGGAAAGGAGAGAGAAAATTCGGCCATACTAGTTTCCTAATCCTATCTGCTGGTTTTCCCTTTTGTTTTTAGGGTTTTATTTTGTTTTCTCTTAGCCTATAAAAGGGATTGTTTCTGAGGAAGAACACACCATTAATAATATTCAGAATTTATTTTGTGAGATTGAATTTCTCTTTGTTCTTTTGAACACCTAAAACACCATTAGTGAATGAGTGTTCTAGTTTAACTTATCAATAGGATATCCGTCACCTATTGTGGCATCTTCATTATGCTAAGATTTCTGGTCGCAGATTGGTTAGGGGTCAAGGTGACCATTAGAACTTGAACATAATTAGATCCGGGCTAATATAATACAGGTTTAGGTGCAGGTTGTCCTAGGTTCGTATCATTTGGTATCAGAGCTGAACTTTGTTCAGGTTTGACCTATCTTTATTTGGTTTCTTCATTTTTTTGTTAATCTGCAATTTTAGCATTAGGTTAAGGTTGTTTCTTCATTTTCTTGGAAATTTAGTTTGTTGTTGACTTTTATTTGCGGCTTTAGTCTTCAATATTTGCTTTCATATATTAAAAAAAAAAAGAAAAGAGAAAGGAAAGAAAAGCCGAACAAAAAAAAAAAAAAATGGACAATTTGTATTTTGTTTGGAAGGTCATAGGTTTGGTGATTGTTTGGTGTTGGAATTGTAATATTGAAGTTGATTCTTGCTACTGCGGTTGTCTTATGTTCTGTGAGTTAAAAAAAAAAAAAGGAGAAGAAGGAAAAAGCCAAATAAAAAGAAAAATTTGGTTCATTGAATTTGGTGTTGAAATTTGTTGCTGGAAATTTCTTGGAGCTGCTGTTTTGTTGATTATTTATTCAATATTTGGAGTTTCTGGAGAATTATTTTTGTTGCTGGATATTTGAATTTTGGGTGCTTAAATTATTTGGATTAAAACTAGTTAAAGGAATTGATACAAAACTAGAATTACAAGAACAACAACCAACACTATTCTTTAATTTTGTTCGAATTGATTCTTATTCGAGTTTGAAATTCCTTTTCTAAATTTTTATTCTTGAACCTTTAATTTCTTACCATCTAGTCCAGTTTTTATTGATTCCAAAATTTTCATGTAATTTGCCTCATTTTGCCTAGAAAAGCCAAAATTTAGGTATTTTAAATTCATTCGATATTACTTGATTTTTACTATTGTTTTGTTGATAAGTTTAATTAAAAATATTCGTGATCTAGTTGCTGTTTTGTGGTTATTTTAATTAGAACTTTGAGATAATTCTTTGAGTGGAAAAAGGCAAGAGTGTGTGAGTTTAAAAAAGGGTAAAAGCCGAAACTAGTGTGAAAATATGAGTGTTGAGGCCTTGATTGAGTGAAACACATGAGGGAGTGATTTTTGGTGATAATTTATTTTATTTTGCATTATTTATACTAACATGGAAGATTCAAGGTTAAGAAAAGGAGATCCACCACCAAGAATGAATGAAGAAGAATCCATCGGATTGCATGGTGATTCCCGAGCTACGGGGAGTAGCGGCCAAACGGACATGAGGGCTGTTTTGGAGTGACTATAGCGGATGAATGCTTAAGTTGACAACATAAATCAAATGATGGATAGAATAGAAACATCTCATGGTGGACCAAAATTGAGGCAAGAGTTCCATGGAGGTAGAGGAGGCTGTGGGCGACCTAGAGAGGAGTTTCAAGAGGAAAATTTTGGAGATGATTTCAAAGAAGGAATGGATGAAACACTTGCTGTCCAAGAGAGGCTAGGCCATGGGAGGCATAGGAGAGAGGAGGTAGATGATAATCTTGGCAACATCAAGGTAAACATACCACCTTTCATGGGAAAACGTGACTTGGAGGCGTACTTGGAATGGGAGGAGTGAATGGAGATGATTTTTGATTGTCACAACTATTCGGAGGCCAAGAAAGTTAAATTGGCAGCAATGGAGTTTGAACAGTATGCACTCCAATGGTGGACTAATGAGCAAAACACCCAAAGGAGAGTAGGTGACGAATTGATCACTACATGGTAACAAATGAAAGGAGCCACAAGGAAGCGATTTGTACCATCACACTATCATAGGTTGCTGTATCAAAAGCTTCAATATTTATTTCAAGGAAGTAGGTCCATGGAGGATTATTACCAGGAGATGGAGATGCTTGTGATGAGGTTAAGCATGAATCAAGATAGAGAAGCAACCATGGCAAGGTTTCTTGGTGGATTGCCAGATAGCCAATCAACTAGAATTGCCAGATAGCCAATCAACTAGAATTGCAACAATTTGTGGAATTGGAGGAGATGTTGCATGTGGCTCTTAAATTAGAGCATCAATTCAAGAGAAGGGGTGTAGGCTCATAGTTTGGAGTTGTTTCCAATAGAAGAAGATCAAATCCAAGTGGCTGGAGAAATAATCCTACCTTTGAAAACAAGCCAAAGCCGAAAGTTGGAGAAGAAAGTTCAAATCGATTGAAGAGAGAGGCTAGAACCGAATCTGTCCAAGCACTAAAGAATGAGGTAAAATCTGATCCTAAACCTTCAGATCAAGAGAAATTATTTGTTTTAAGTGCCAGGGATGAGGACACATTGCTAGCCAATGCCTGAATAAAAGAATCATGGTGTTAAAGGTTAATGGTGAGCTAGAATCGGAAAGTGAAGAAAGTGAGTGTGAGACCAAACAAGGAAAGGAAGAACTTGAAGATGAAGCCGAGACACTCCATGCACCCAATGCTGAATTAAACTTGGTTTCCACGAGAGTACTTGCTGTATACAAGGATGAGGATCAAGTTCAAAGGGAAAACATCTTCCACACCCGATGTGAAATCCAAGGTAAATTTTGTAGTATGATAATTGATAGTGGGAGTTGTACAAATGTAATTAGTAACATTGTGGTTGATAAATTAGGCTTAGCAACAATTAAACGTCCCAAACCTTATAGGTTACAATGGCTTAATGATAGTGGTGAGATGAAAGTGAATAAACAAGCCAAGGTAAAATTTAGCATAGATAAGTATGTGGATGTTGTTTTGTGTGATGTTGCGCCTATGCATGCCGGATATATTCTATTAGGTAGACCATGGAAATTTGATAAAGATGCTATTCATTATGGTCGAGAGAATTGTATTGCTTTTAGATTTAAATGAGCCATTGACTCCCAAGGAAGTGTATAGAGACCAATTACAAATACAACGAAGAAGGGAGGCCAAAAAACTCAAGGACAAAGCTAGTATGGCACCAACAGCTTCAAAACCATCCAAGAAGGTAAGTCCAAGCTTGCTGTCCAAGATAAGCATTATAAAACACATACTTAGTGGGAAAACCATGAGAAAGCTAAAAGTGGAGTGAGAAAAATAGAGAAACCCGAGAGCCATAGTGAGAAACCCAAGGGAAAGGAAAGGTGTGTAGTGGTCGAGAGAGAGAAAGGAAAAGAAAGAAAAGAAAGGAAAAATAAAAATTTTTATTTAAGTTTTAGGGATGTTAACAAACCTATCTTCAGTAAGAAACCATTGCCGATCATGATTTATAAAGATAATTATTTTAATGATCAAGCTAACTTTGAAGAACTTGAATTGCCAAGTTCAATTCTTTCTCTTTTGCAAGATTTTGGAGATGTCTTTCCAGATGGAACTCCAAATGGATTACCACCTATTAAAGGGATTGAACATCAAATTTACTTTGTTCCAGGGGCTTCCATACCAAATAGACCTACATATAGAACTAATCCAAAAAAAACAAAGGAGCTACAAAGGTAGGTAAGTGAGCTGCTTGATGAAGGGTACATTCATGAGAGTATGAGTCTATGTGTTGTTCCTGTTTTATTAGTGCCTAAAAAAGATGGTTCTTGGAGAATGTGTGTCAATTGTAGGGCTATAAATAATATCACCATCAAATATAGACATCCAATTCCTAGATTAGATGATATGCTTGATGAATTGCATGGTGCTTGCATGTGTACTTTGATGATATTTTAGTGTATAGTCAAAACTTAAATGAGCATGTAGAACATCTTAGGCAAGTTTTCAATATTCTTAAGAAAGAAAGATTGTTTGCTAACATGAAAAAGTATGACTTTTGCAAAGATGAGCTTGTTTTTCTAGGATTTATAGTAAATGCGGCAGGAATCAAAGTTGATCAATCTAAAGTTCAAGCAATCAAGGAGTGGCCGACACCAACATCTATCACGCAAGCGAGGAGCTTTCATGGTTTGGCAAGTTTCTATCGAAGATTTGTCAAGGACTTTGGCACCATCGCACCACCTTTGAATGAAGTTGTAAAGAAGAATGTTGGCTTTAAATGGGGGGAAGTACAAGAAAAATCTTTTAATTTGTTGAAAGAAAAATTATGTAATGCACCTTAACTAGTTTTGCCAAATTTTTGCCGACTCCTTCTTATCCTTGGGTAGATTTGTCTATGGATTTTATTCTTAGTTTTCCTAGGTCAAGGACAGTAAGGATTCAATTTTTTTTGTTATGGATAGATTTTCTAAGATCGCACATTTTATTGCATGTAATAAAACTGATGATGCATATAATGTTGCTAATTTATTTTTCAAAAAAATTGTGAGATTGCATGGAATGCCTAGGACTATTGTTTTGGATAGGGATGCTAAGTTATTAAGTTATTTTTGGAAAACTTTATGGGCTAATTTAGGTACTAAGCTTTTATTTTCAACTACTTGTCATCCACAAACTGATGGACAAACCAAAGTAGTGAATAGAACTTTGTCTACATTGTTGAGAGCATTAATTAGTAGAAATTTAGGAACTTGGGAGGAATGTTTACTACATGTTGAATTTTCTTATAATAGATCTTTGCATTCAGCAACTAAATTTACTCTTTGAAATTTTTTATGGGTTTAATCCTTTGACTCCATTAGATTTAACACCTTTATCTTTAAGTGAACGTGCTAACCCAGATGGAAAACAAAAAGCTGATTTTGTGAAGCAGATTCATGAAAAGACTAAGGCAAATATTGAGAGGAGGACCGAGCAATATGCAAGGAACACTAATCAAGGCCGAAAACAAGTTTTCTTTGAACTGGAGATTTGGATTTGGATGCACCTAAGAAAGGAGAGGTTTCTCGAGCAAATGAAGTCCAAGCTTATGCGGCGTGGAGATAGACCTTTTCAAGTTTTGGAGCGGATAAATGACAATGCTTACAAACTTGATTTGCCGGGTGAGTATAATGTTAGTGCTACATTTAATGTTGCTGATTTTTCTTCTTTTTTCTGTATGTTATGATTTATATTTGAGGGCAAATCCTTTTCAAGAGGAGGGGAATGATGCGAATCTGCCCGTGCCCGCACAACTGACAACCCTCTAGGGTGCTGACTCGATAAGGATGAAGACCAAGCTGATCACTAGGCCTTAAGCTATGCGTTTAGGGACAACCTTGCTGCCTTTATCTAGGGATTAATTCATATTCAAAGGTGCTTGTTCATACCCGAAGATCCAAGACCTGTTTTGAGCATACAAGTGGTGGAAGCCGATATGGACTTGGGTAGCAGTTTTAGTGCATTTATGGAGTCCGGGCAGCATGAAATGGTTCCAATGCTTCATGTATTCCATAAATATGTCTAAGAGGTCATGGAATCAAGTCAAGGCAGCTTCAAAGGCATCCAAAAAGGGGCTGTGTGCACAACATGACAATTTGGCCGGTTTTGCTGTATTACCCACTAGCTTTACTGTATTTTGTTGAGTTGGATTTTTCTATTTCCTCCAAGCAAAGGCAACATGCGGGACTTTATGATCAGCTTATTTGGCATACTACAAAGCATATGAAAGTTGATTTGGAGCTTAAATTGGTCAAAGGTTGGTCAAAGTCAACTTAGTCAAAAAGATAGTATTTTAGTTTTCTAATTTTATTTCTACTTTTTGTTTTAGGAAATTACCTTTACTTTTGGTTTTTATTTATTTATTTGCTGGATAAATAAGTTTAAGAAATTTATTATTTTATTATTCTAGTTGTAAATTAATTAATTCCTAATTCAAAGAAAGGACTTAATTAATCAAAATTAGTTTAGGAAAGGAGAGAGAAAATTCGGCCATGCTAGTTTCCTAATCCTATTGGCTGGTTTTCCCTTTTATTTTTAGGGTTTTATTTTGTTTTCTCTCTGCCTATAAAGGGCTTGTTTTTAGGAAGAACACACCATTAATAATATTCAGAATTTATTTTGTGAAATTGAATTTCTCTTTGTTCTTTTGAACACCTAAAATGCCATTAGTGAATGACTGCTTTAGTTTGTCTTATCAATAGGATATCCATCACCTATTGTGGCATCTTCATTATACCAAGGTTTCTAATCATAGGTTGGTTAGGGGTCAAGGTGACCATTAGAACTTGAACATAATTAGATCCGGACTAATATAATATGGGTTTAGTCTAGGTCGTCCTAGGTTCGTATCAAATTTCTTATCAAGATGAATATTACATGATCCAACATCATACCTCTTTGATTCGTTTGATTGGTATTACTTATAAACAATATTCCTTTGATAATCTATCAATGTGATAGGTCACACTTGTTTCTCTTTATGATGATAAATGACCTACTTAACTCAGTGGTTAGAGTATTGCTTTCATACGGCGGGAGTCATTGGTTCAAATCCAATTGTAGGTAGAACTTATTCGATACCAACGTGAATAGTCTCTAATACATTTTTCTACTCATGCTCTTTTATTGATTTTGTATCTTTTTCATCCTAATCTATTTATCTATTTAGTTTTGAATTAAATATTTTTTTGTTTCACTAGAAGTCGATTATACTTGATCATATTTTATTTTTATTCATTTTCAACCGGTAGAAGCAAACAAAATAAGGTGTATACATAGAACTTCTGATAGCCTCTACTCGTGTCCTACCTCATCTAAGAGCGAGATTTGCTTCAATTGTTTTTCTCTTGCCTTTAACTTTACTCAAGTTAGCTACTACTATTTCAAAAGTTTGTTGAGCTTCCTATGGATCCATGTCACTACCCTTCTCCATGTCATTTACTAAAACAGTGATCTCATTATTGCCTATCCTAGTAAAACTACCCATCAGAGTCATCGTTAACTGATACGAACCTAGGACGACCTGCTCCTAAACCCGTATTATATTAGCCTGGATCTCAATTAAGTTCAAGTTCTAATGGAATAGACGTCAACCCCTAACCAACCTGTGGTTAGAAACCTTGGTATAATGTAGACGCCACAATAGGGGATGGAAAACCTATTGATAAGTCAAGCTAAAACAACCAATTCTCTAATGGTGTTTTAGGTGTTCTCAAAGAACAAAGAGATAATTAATCTCACAAGTATTTTCTTAATCAAATCAAACTTAATTCTTATTGATAATGAAGCCTTTAAATAGGCTTTGAAAAGACAACTTGAAAACCCTAGAACATAAAGAAAACTGGCCACCACACATAAAGAAACCTAGTTGGCCGAAACTATACTTCCTTTCCTAATCTAAGTTTGATTAATTAATTCCTTTATATGAAATTAGGAATTAATTAACGTCAACCCCTAACCAACCTGTGGTTAGAAACCATGGTATAATGTAGACACCACAATAGGGGATGGAAAACCTATTGATAAGTCAAGCTAAAACAACCAATTCTCTAATGGTGTTTTAGGTGTTCTCAAAGAACAAAGAGATAATTAATCTCACAAGTATTTTCTTAATCAAATCAAACTTAATTCTTATTGATAATGAAGCCTTTAAATAGGCTTTGAAAAGACAACTTGAAAACCCTAGAACATAAAGAAAACCGGCCACCACACATAAAGAAACCTAGTTGGCCGAAACTCTACTTCCTTTCCTAATCTAAGTTTGATTAATTAATTCCTTTATATTAAATTTGGAATTAATTAATTTACAATGGAAAGAATAAAATAAAAACCTTACTAAAGTTATTTATCCAGAAAATAAATAAATAAAAGCCAAAAAGTAATGGTAGTTTGATACGAACCTAGGACGACCTGCTCCTAAACCCGTATTATATTAGCCCGGATCTTTAATTAAGTTCAAGTTCTAATGGAATGGACCTCAACCCCTAACCAACCTGTGGTTAGAAACCTTGGTACAATGAAGACGCCACAATAGGGGATGGAAAACCTATTGATAAGTCAAGCTAAAACAACCAATTCTCTAATGGTGTTTTAGGTGTTCTCAAAGAACAAAGAGATAATTAATCTCACAAGTATTTTCTTAATCAAATCAAAGTTTAAAGTTTTATTATTAATGAAATATAAGTCTACCTTTGCCGAAACTTTCCTTTTCCTAATCTAATTTGGATTAATTAATTCCTTTATTTGGAATTAGAAATTAATTAATTTACAATGAAAATAATAAAATAATAACTTTCCTAATCTTATTTGTCCAGAAAATAAATAAATAGAAACTAAAAATAATGGTAGTTTCCTAAAACAAAAAGTAGAATAAAATTAGGAAACTAAAATACTAGCTTTTTGACTAATTTGACTTTGACCAATCTTTGACCAAAGTGAGCTCCAAATCAGCTTCTAGATGCTTTCAAGGATGCCAAATAAACTGAATATGAAGGCCCACACGTTGCCCATGCTTGGAAAAATAAGAAAAGGCTAATACAGTAAAATACAGTAAAGCTAGCAAGCAATACAGCAAATTCGGCCAAATTGTTGAAGCTGTCCGTACAAGCCCTTTTTGATTGCATTTGAGGCTGCTTTAACTTGATTCCATGACCTCTTAGGCATATGTATTGAACCCTTAAAGCATTGGAACCATTTCATGCTTCTCGGACTCCAAAAATGTACCAAAACCGTCACCCGGGTCCGTATCGGCTTCCACCACTTGGATGCGTAGAATAGGCTTTGTATCTTCAAGTATGGACAAGCTCTATTGAGATTGATTAACCCCTGTATAAATACTTCTAGGTTGTCCTTAAATCTCTTAATTTGAGCTCTTGTGATTGGCCTAGTCTTCATCCGTGTCGAGTCAGCACCCCAGCGGGTTATCGGTTGAGCGGGCTCGGGCGGAATCACATCATAGTTTCCTAAAACAAAAGGTAAAAACAAAGTAGGAAACTAAAAATGCTAGCCTTTTGATCAAGTTGACTTTGATCAATCTTTGACCTCTTTGAGCTCCAAATCAGCTTCTAGATGCTTTGTAGGTTGAAAAATAAGCTGAATATGAAGTCCCACACGTTGCATGTACTTGGAAAAATAAGAAAGGCTAATACAGTAAAATATAGTAAAGCCGGCAAGCAACACAGCAAATTCGGCCAAATTGTTGATGCTGTCCGTACAAGCCCTTTTTGATTGCATTTGAGGCTGCTTTAACTTGATTCCATGACCTCTTAGGCATATGTATTGGACCCATAAAGCATTGGAACCATTTCATGCTTCCCGGACACCAAAAATGTACCAAAACCGTCACCCGGGTCCGTACCAGTCTCCAGTGCTTGTATCAGCAAAACAGGTCTTGGTTCTTTGGTCATGATCATTCCTTCTTGATTATGATTTATCCTTTGAATAAACACAGCAAGGTTATCCTTGAACTTCATGGCTTGTGCTCTAGTGATTGGTCCCACCTTCATCCGTAACGAATCGGCACCCCAGCGGGTTGTCGGTTATACGGGTTCGGGCGGATTCGCATCATTAACCATTGGTAATTAAGGTGTATTCTCAAAATACCGATATCTATAGCTGTAGCAATAGGTGCGTGGTTTGGTAATGGGCCGATTTGTCCACTATTAGTGGATAAAATGTTTCTTTCACTTATGAATCCTAAACAATTCATTTCGGGGTCAGTACACAAAGATTTAAGGTCATTTCTTCAATTTGCTCTCCGTTTATAAGTTCATAGCCTTCCAGTATCTTTATTGATTTTACCTTCCAAATGAAAAGCTTGTTCAAGGAGACCATCTAATTCACCAAAAATGATCAATTTTCTTAATCTCACACGTATTTTATTAATCAAATCAAAGTTTTTTTCTTATTGACAACTAAGCCTTTAAATAGGCTACAAAGCCACGAAATAAAACGCTAGAACATAAAGAAAACCAGCCACCACACATAAAGAAACCTAGTTGGCTGAAACTATACTTCCTTTCCTAATCTAAGTTTGATTAATTAATTCCTTTATATTAAATTAGGAATTAATTAATTTACAATGGCAAGAATAAAATAAAAACCTTCCTAAAGTTATTTGTCCAGAAAATAAATAAATAAAAGCCAAAAAGTAATGGTAGTTTCCTAAAACAAAAAGTAAAAACAAATTAGAAAACTAAAAATGCTAGCCTTTTGATCAAGTTGACTTTGATCAATCTTTGACCTCTTTGAGCTCCAAATCAGCTTCTAGATGCTTTCTAGGATGCCAAATAAGCTGAATATAAAGTCCCACACGTTGCCCATGCTTGGAAAAATAAGAAAAGGTTAATATAGTAAAATACAGTAAAGCCAGCAAGCAATCAAGCAAATTCGGCCAAATTGTTGATGCTGTCCGTACAAGCCCTTTTTGATTGCATTTGAGGCTGCTTTAACTTGATTCCATGACCTTTTAGGCATATGTGTTGAACCCATAAATAATTGGAACCATTTCATGCTTCCTGGACTCCAAAAATGTACCAAAACCGTCACCCGGGTCCGTACCAGTCTCCAGCGCATGTATCAGCAAAACAGGTCTTGGTTCCTTGGTCATGATCATTCCTTCTTGATTATGATTTATCCTTTTAATAAGCACAGCAAGGTTATCCTTGAACTTCTTGGCTTGTGCTATAGTAATTGGTCCCACCTTCATCCGTAACGGATTAGCACCCCAACGGGTTATCGGTTGAGCGGGCTCGGGCGGAATCACATCATTCCCCTCCTCTTGAAAAGGATTTGTCCTCAAATCAAGATCATAACCTGCAGCAAAAGGAGTTAAATCAACAATAATAAATGTAGCACTAACACTATACTCACCTATTAAATTAAGTTTGTAGGTGTTCTCGTGAATCCGCTTCAAAACTTGAAAAAGTCCATCCATAGGCGGCATGAGCTTTGACTTTCTTTGTTTAGAAAACCTTTCCTTTCGTAAGTGCAACCAAACCAATTCTCCTAGGTCAAACACTATTACAACAAAATCTAGAAATACATGCTCATTATGGTAAAAATTACACTTTTGAAAGTTAGCAAACAATATTTCCCAAATTTTCAAATTGCCACTAAGTAAATCTCTCAACAATGCAGATAAAGTTCTATGCAATAAAGACATCTTTAAATAAATATCTTTAAAATTCATGGTCAGCAATGATTTCTCATTCATAATTACTTTATTAACATCACCAAAGTTAAGATAAAAATTTATATTTTTCCTTTCTTTTTCTTTCACACTCACTGATTCAATGGGTTTTACATCACTCTCGGTTTTTGCACCAAATTTCTCACTTTCGGGTTTAATATAATTTTTCCACACAACCTGAGTATTAGAAGACTTACCTTGGAGAGCAACCTCACCTTTTCCCTCTTTATTGGATGGTAGTCCACTTGGAATTTCATTTGGGAAGATATCTCCAAATTCCTTCAAAAGAGAAATCATTGAACTTGGCAATTCAAGTTCTTCAAAGTTAGTTTGATCATTAAAATAATTTTCTTTATAAATCATGACCAACAAAGGTTTCTTACACTCAATAACCTTATTAATATCCCCTAAACTCAAATAAAAGTTGCTACTTGACCTTTCTTTTCTTTCTTTTCCTTTTTCTCTCTCGGATTGGCGCAAACCTTTGGATTTCCCTTCCTTCTCCAAGCTCTCGGGTTTGCCACTTTGTGTTCCCTCTCTTTCGGTTTTTCCTTGATCTTTCCACTCAATATGAGTCTTAGAAACCTTACCTTGATCAGCAACCTCACTCTTACCTTCTTGAAAGGATGGTGAAGCTGATACAAACCTAGGACGACCTACTCCTAAACCCATATTATATTAGCCCGGATCTTAATTAAGTTCAAGTTCTAATGGAATGGACCTCAACCCCTAACCAACCTGTGGTTAGAAACCTTGGTATAATGTAGACACCACAATAGGGGATGGAAAACCTATTGATAAGTGAAGCTAAAACAACCAATTCTCTAATGGTGTTTTAGGTGTTCTCAAAGAACAAAGAGATAATTTATCTCACAAGTATTTTCTTAATCAAATCAAAGTTGTATTCTCATTGAAAAATAAGCCTTTAAATAGGCTACAAAGCCACGAAATAAAACCCTAAAAATAAAGAAAAACCAGCCACCACAAATAAAGAAACCTAGTTGGCTGAAACTATACTTCCTTTCCTAATCTAAGTTTGATTAATTAATTCCTTTATATTAAATTAGGAATTAATTAATTTACAATGGAAAGAATAAAATAAAAACATTACTAAAGTTATTTTCCAGAAAATAAATAAATAAAAGCCAAAAAGTAATGGTAGTTTCCTAAAACAAAAAGTAAAAGCAAATTAGGAAACTAAAAATGCTAGCCTTTTTTATCAAGTTGACTTTGATCAATCTTTGACCTCTTTGAGCTTCAAATCAGCTTCTAGATTCTTTTTAGGATGCCAAATAAGATGAATATGAAGTCCCACACGTTGCCCATGCTTGGAAAAATAAGAAAAGGCTAATACAGTAAAATACAGTAAAGTCAGCAAGCAATACAGCAAATTCGGCCAAATTGTTGATGCTGTCCGTACAAGCCCTTTTTTATTGCATTTGAGGCTGCTTTAACTTGCTTCCATGACCTCTTAGGCATATGTATTGAACCCATAAAGCATTGGAACCATTTCATGCTTCCCAGACTCCAAAAAGGTACCAAAACCGTCACCCGGGTCCGTATCGGCTTCCACCACTTGGATGCTTCGAATAGGCTTTGTATCTTCAAGTATGGACAAGCTCTGTTGAGATTGATTACCCTCTGTATAAATACTCCCAGGTTGCCCTTAAATCTGTTAATTTGAGCTCTTGTGATTGGCCTAGTTTTCATCCGTGTCGAGTCAGCACCCGAGCGGGTTATCGGTGGAGTGGGCTCTGGCGTAATCACATCATTCCCCTCCTCTTGAAAAGGATTTGTCCTCAAATCAAGATCATCACCTGCAGCAAAAGGAGTTAAATCAGTAACATTAAATGCAGCACTCATGTTATACTCACCCGGTAAATCAAGCTTGTAGGCATTCCTGTTATTCGGCTCCAAAACATGAAAAAGTCCATCCATAGGCGGCATGAGCTTTGACTTTCTTTGTTTAGGAAACCTTTCCTTTCGTAAGTGCAACCAAACCAATTCTCCTGGTTCAAACACTATTACAACAAAATCTAGAAATACATGCTCATTATGGTAAAAATTACACTTTTTAAAGTTAGCAAACAATATTTCCCAAATTTTCAAATTGCCACTAAGTAAAGCTCTCAACAATGCAGATAAAGTTCTATGCAATAAAGACATCTTTAAATAAGTATCTTTAAAATTCATGGTCAGCAATGATTTCTTATTCATAATTACTTTATTAACATCACCAAAGCTAAGATAAAAATTTATATTCTTCCTTTCTTGTCTTCCTTTTCCTTTCTCACTCAATGCGATCTCACCTTCCTCACTCTTGGCTTTTGCACCGCATTTTTCACTCTTGGTTTTATTAAAATCTTTCCACACAACCTAAGTATTAGAAGACTTACCTTGGATAGCAAGTTTACCTTTTCCCTCTTGATTGGATGGTAGTCCACTTGGAATTTCATTTGGGAAGACATCTCCAAATTCTTTCAAAAGAGAAATCATTGAACTTGGCAATTCAAGTTCTTCAAAGTTAGTTTGATCATTAAAATAATTTTCTTTATAAATCATGACCAGCAAAGGTTTCTTACACTCAATAACCTTATTAATATCCCCTAAACTCAAATAAAAGTTGCTACTTGATCTTTCTTTTCTTTCTTTTTCTTTTTCCCCCTTGGATTGGTGCAAACCTTCGAATTTTCCTTCCTTCTCCAAGCTCTCGGGTTTGCCACTCTCTTTCCCCTCTCTTTTGATTTTTCCTTGATCTTTCCACTCAATATGAGTCTTAGAAACCTTACCTTGATCAACAACCTCATTCTTATCTTCTTGAAAGGATGGTGAAGCCGTTGGTGCCATACTTGGTTTTTCCTTAAGCTTTTCGGCTTCTCTCCTTTGTTGCATTTGTAATTGGTCTTTGTAAACCTGTGTAGGAGATAATGGTTCTAGCTTGACCTTCTTCCCTTTAAACCTGAAAACAATACGATTTTCTCGACCAAAATGAGTAGCATCTTTATCAAATTGCCATGGCCTACCTAATAGTATATGTCCAGCAATCATGGGTACAATATCACATAAAACTACATCCTCATATCTACCTATATTAAATTTTACTTTGGCTTGTTTATTCACTTTTATTTCACCACCATCATTAAGCCATTGTAATCTATAAGGTTCTGGATGTTTAATAGTTATTAAGCCTAATTTATCAACTACAATGTTACTAATTATATTTGTACAACTTCCACTATCAATAATCATACTACAAATCTTACCTTGAATTTCACATCGGGTGTGGAAGATGTTCTTTCTTTGAATTTCATCCTAGTCTTTGTATGCAGCAAGTACTCTAATTCAGGATTGGATGCTTGCAAGGTTTCTAGTTCACCCTCCAAGTCCTCCTTCTCTTGCTTGGCTTCATCCTCACTTTCTTCACTTTCCGATTCTAGCTCGTCATTGCCCTTTAACACCATGATTCTTCTATTCGGGCATTGGCTATCAATGTGTCCTCCTCCCTGGCACTTAAAACACACAACATCATGAGTTCTAGAAGGTTTAGGATCTAATTTTACCTCATTCTTTGGTGCTTGGACAGATTTGGTTCTAGTCTCTTTCCTTGGCCAGTTTGAACTTTCTTCTTTGACTTTCGGCTTTAGCTTGCTTTCATAGACGGGATTGTTCCTCCAGCCATTTGAATTGGACCTTCCATTGTTGGAAACACCTCCAAACCATGATCTTACACCCCTCCTCTTGAATTGGTGCTCATGCTTAATGGCAACATGCAACATCTCCTCAAACTCCAAGTATTGTTGCAAATCTAGTTGGTTGGCTATCTCACGATTCAAACCACCAAGAAATCTTGCCATGGTTGCTTCTCTATCCTCATTCATGTTTAACCTCATCATGAGCATCTCCATCTCTTTGTAATAATCCTCCACGGACCTAGTTCCTTGAGATAAAGATTGAAGTCTTTGATGTAGCAACCTATGATAGTGTGATGGTACGAATCGCTTCCTCATGGCTCCTTTCATTTGTCGCCATGTAGTAATCAAGTCATCACCAACTCTCCTTCGGGTGTTTTGCTCATTGGTGCACCATTGGAGTGCATAATGTCCGAACTCCATTGCTGCCAATTTCACCTTCTTAGCCTCCGAATAATTATGGCGGTCAAATATCACTCCATCTTTTCTTCCAACTCCAAATATGCTTCGGGGTCACTTTTTCCCATGAATGGTGGGATGTTGATCTTGATATTGCTAAGATTGTCATCTGTTTCTTCCCTCCTATATCTTCCATGGCCAGCTCTATTTTGGACAGCAAAATTTTTGTCCATACCTTCCTCAAAGTCTCCATCGAATGGCTCCTCATCAAATTCCTCTCTCGGTCTCTCGCGACCTCCTCGTCCTCGGCCTCGCCCTCCATGGAATTCTTGCCTATTTCTTGTATTCGGGATTCCTTGTGAGGCTTCTAGTCTTCCCACGCTTTGATTCACATGCTCAACTTGAGCACTAACCCGCTGTATTGATTCCAAAACAGCTTTCATGTCCACTTGGTCTCCACTCCCGGTAGCTCGGGCATCGCCATGGAATGCTACGGACTCCTCCTCATTGATCCTCAAAGGTGGATCTCCTCTCCTCATTCTTGATTCTGTCATGTTAGTATAATAATGCAATAAAAATAAAATAGGACCTTACAATTTCACTCCCTTACGTGTTTCACTCAAATGACGACTCGTCACTCGTGTTTGCACACTAGTTTCGGCTTTTACCCTCTTTTAAGCTCACACACTCTTGCCTTTTTCCACTCAATGAATTATCTCAAAGTTCTAATTAAAACACCCAAAAAAGAGCAATTAGATCACTAGTATGTTTTAATTAAACTTATCAACAAAACAGTAGCAAAAAATAGGCAATACCGAAAGAGTCCAACAAATCCTAATTTTTTCGGCTTTCTAGACAAGAAAACACAAAATAATGGAAAAACGTTGGAATTTTTGAAAACTGCACCAGATGGTAGGAGATTATGAGTTCAAGAATAAAATTCCAGGAAAAGAAATTCAAATACGAACAAGAATCAAATTGAACAAAAATATAGAATAGTTGTTGGTTGTTGTTCTTTATAATTCAAGTTTTGTATCAAATCCTTTAACTGATTTTAATCCAAATAATTTAAGCACCCAAAATCCAAATATCCAGCAGCAAAAATAATTTCCCATCAATTCAAATATTGAATAAATAAACAAAAACCCAGCAGCTCCAACAAATTCCCAGCAAACAAATCAAACTCCAACAAGCTGAAAAATATTTTTTTTCCTTTTTTTTTTTTTTTTATCCGGCTTTTCTCTTCTTTTTTTTTTTTTTTTTGTTTTTTTTCACTCACAGGACATAAACAACTGCAGTAGCAAGAGTAAGTACCAAAATTGCAATTCCAAATCCAAAACAAACACCAAACCCGTGACCTCCAAATAAACAAAATGTGCAGTTTTTTTTTTTTTTTTTTAAATGTTGCTGCAAACTTCTTTTTTTTTTTTTTTCTTGTTTTCTTTTTTTTTTGAATATATGAATGCAAATATTTAAAACTAAAACAGCAAAAGAAAATCAAGAAAAACCAAATTAACAAGAACAATGATAAAAGACAACCAACAAACTAGGAAACAAAAATACGATAAAACCAGGAAATCCTAAATCAACTAGGAATGGATTTTTATTTTTATTTTTTAAGATGCTGAACGTGTATAGGATGGATGCAACCTTAACCTAATGCTAAAATTGCAGAATAACACAAAAAAACAAATAAAGCAATTAAAGATAGATCAAACCTGAACAAAACTTAGCTCTGATACCAAATGATACGAACCTAGGACGACCTGCTCCTAAACCCGTATTATATTACCCCGGATCTTAATTAAGTTCAAGTTCTAATGGAATGGACCTCAACCCCTAACCAACCTATGGTTAGAAACCTTGGTATAATGTAGACGCCACAATAGGGGATGGAAAACCTATTGATAAGTCAAGTTAAAACAACCAATTCTATAATGGTGTTTTAGGTGTTCTCAAAGAACAAAGAGATAATTAATATCACAAGTATTTTCTTAATCAAATAAAAGCTGTATTCTCATTGAAAAATAAGCCTTTAAATAGGCTACAAAGCCACGAAATAAAACCCTAAAAATAAAGAAAAACCAGCCACCACAAATAAAGAAACCTAGTTGGCCGAAACTATACTTCCTTTCCTAATCTAAGTTTGATTAATTAATTCCTTTATATTAAATTAGGAATTAATTAATTTACAATGGAAAGAATAAAATAAAAACCTTACTAAAGTTATTTGTCCAGAAAATAAATAAATAAAAGCCAAAAAGTAATGGTAGTTTCCTAAAACAAAAAGTAAAAACAAATTAGGAAACTAAAAATGCTAGCCTTTTTTATCAAGTTGACTTTGATCAATATTTGACCTCTTTGAGCTTCAAATAAGCTGAGTATGAAGTCCCACACGTTGCCCATGCTTGGAAAAATAAGAAAAGGCTAATACAGTAAAATACAGTAAAGCCAGCAAGCAATACAACAAATTCGGCCAAATTGTTGATGCTGTCCGTACAAGCCCTTTTTGATTGTATTTGAGGCTGCTTTAACTTGATTCCATGACCTCTTAGGCATATGTATTGACCCCATAAATCATTGGAACCATTTCATGCTTCCCGGACTCCAAAAATGTACCAAAACCATCACCCGGGTCCGTACCAGTCTCCAGCGCTTGTATCAGCAAAACAAGTCTTGGTTCCTTGGTCATGATCATTCCTTCTTGATTATGATTTATCCTTTTAATAAGCACAGCAAGGTTATCCTTGAACTTCTTGGCTTGTGCTCTAGTGATTGGTCCCACCTTCAACCGTAACGGATTAGCACCCCGGCGGGTTATCGGTTGAGCGGGCTCGGGCGGAATCACATCATTCCCCTCTTCTTGAAAAGGATTTGTCCTCAAATCAAGATCATCACCTGCAGCAAAAGGAGTTAAATCAGAAATAATAAATGCAGCACTAACACTATACTCACCTATTAAATTAAGTTTGTAGGTATTCTTGTGAATCCGCTTCAAAACTTGAAAAAGTCCATCCATAGGCAGCATGAGCTTTGACTTTCTTTGTTTAGAAAACCTTTCCTTTCATAAGTGCAACCAAACCAATTGTCCTGGGTCAAACACTATTACAACAAAATCTAGAAATACATGCTCATTATGGTAAAAATTACACTTTTTAAAGTTAGCAAACAATATTTCCGAAATTTTCAAATTGCCACTAAGTAAATCTCTCAACAATGCAGATAAAGTTCTATGCAATAAAGACATCTTTAAATAAATATCTTTAAAATTCATGGTCAGAAATGATTTCTTATTCATAATTACTTTATTAACATCACCAAAGCTAAGATAAAAATTTATATTTTTCCTTTCTTTTTCTTTCACACTCACTGATTCAATGGGTTTTACATCACTCTCGGTTTTTGCACCAAATTTCTCACTTTCGGGTTTAATATAATTTTTCCACACAACCTGAGTATTAGAAGACTTACCTTGGAGAGCAACCTCACCTTTTCCCTCTTTATTGGATGGTAGTCCACTTGGAATTTCATTTGGGAAGATATCTCCAAATTCCTTCAAAAGAGAAATCATTGAACTTGGCAATTCAAGTTCTTCAAAGTTAGTTTGATCATTAAAATAATTTTCTTTATAAATCATGACCAACAAAGGTTTCTTACACTCAATAACCTTATTAATATCCCCTAAACTCAAATAAAAGTTGCTACTTGACCTTTCTTTTCTTTCTTTTTCTTTTTCTCTCTCGGATTGGCGCAAACCTTCGGATTTCCCTCCCTTCTCCAAGCTCTCGGGTTTTCCACTTTCTTTCCCCTCTCTTTCAGTTTTTCCTTGATCTTTCCACTCAATATGAGTCTTAGAAACCTTACCTTGATCAGCAACCTCATTCTTACCTTCTTGAAAGGATGGTGAAGCCATTGGTGCCATATTAGCTTTTTCCTTGAGCTTTTCGGCTTCTCTCCTTTGTTGCATTTGTAATTGGTCTTTGTAAACCTCTTTAGGAGATAATAGTTCCAGCTTGACCTTCTTCCCTTTAAACCTGAAAACAATACTATTTTCTCGACCAAAATGAGTAGCATCTTTATCAAATTGCCATGGTCTACCTAATAGTATATGTCGAGCAATCATGGGTACAATATCACATAAAACTACATCCTCATATCTACTTATATTAAATTTTACTTTGGATTGTTTATTCACTTTTATTTCACCACTATCATTAAGCCATTGTAATCTATAAGGTTCTGGATGTTTAATAGTTATTAAGCCTAAGTTATCAACTACAATGTTACTAATTACATTTGTACAACTTCCACTATCAATAATCATACTACAAATCTTACCTTCAATTTCACATCTTGTGTGGAAGATGTTCTCTCTTTGAATTTCATCCTCATCTTTCTATGCAGCAAGTACTCTCCTAGAAAGCAAGTTTAATTCAGCATTGGATGCTTGCAAGGTTTCGGGTTCATCCTCCAAGTCCTCCTCCTCTTGCTTGGCTTCATCCTCACTTTCTTCACTTTCCGATTCTAGCTCGTCATTGCCCTTTAACACCATGATTCTTCTATTCGGGCATTGGCTAGCAATGTATCCTCCTCCTTGGCACTTAAAACACACAACATCATGAGTTCTACAAGGTTTAGGATCTAATTTTACCTCATTCTTTGGTGCTTGGACAGATTTGGTTCTAGTCTCCTTCCTTGGCTAGTTTGAACTTTCTTCTTTGACTTTCAGATTTAGCTTGCTTTCATAGATGGGATTGTTCCTCCAGCCACTTGAATTGGACCTTCCACTGTTGGAAACACCTCCAAACCATGATCTTACACCCCTCCTCTTGAATTGATGCTCTAATTTAATAGCCACATGCAACATCTCCTCCAATTCCACATATTGTTGCAATTCTAGTTGATTGGCTATTTCACGATTTAAACCACCAAGAAACCTTGCCATGGCTGCTTCCATATCTTCATTCAAGTTCAATCTCATCATAAGCATCACCATCTCCTTGTAATAAACCTCCATGGATCCATGTCCTTGAGATAAAGATTGAAGTCTTTGATGCAGCAACCTATGATAGTGTGATGGTACGAATCGCTTCCGCATGGCTCCTTTTCATTTGTCGCCATGTAGTAATCAAGTCATCACCAACTCTCCTTCAGGTGTTTTGCTCATTGGTCCACCATTGGAGTGCATAATGGCAAAACTCCATTACTACCAATTTCACCTTCTTAGCCTCTGAATAATTATGGCGGTCAAATATCATCTCTATCTTTTCTTCCCACTCCAAATATTCTTCGGGGTCACTTTTTCCCATGAATGGTGGGATGTTGATCTTCATATTGCTAAGATTGTCATCTGTTTCTTCCTTCCTATATCTTCCATGGCCAGCTCTATCTTGGACAGCAAAAGTTTCGTCCATACCTTCCTCAAAGTCTCCACTGAATGGCTCCTCGTCAAATTTCTCTCTCGGTCTCTCGCGACCTCCTCGTCCTCCATGGAATTCTTGCCTATTTCTTGTGTTCGAAATTCCTTGGGAAACTTCTAGCCTTCCCATCCTTTGATTCACATGCTCAACTTGAGCATTAACCTGCTATATTGACTCCAAAACAGCTCTCATGTCCACTTGGTCTCCATTCCCGGTAGCTCGGGCATCGCCATGGAATGCTACGGACTCCTCCTCATTGATCCTCAAGGGTGGATCTCCTCTCCTCATTCTTGATTCTGTCATGTTAGTATAATAATGCAATAGAAATAAAATTGGACCTTACAATTTCACTCCCGTACGTGTTTCACTCAAATGAGAACTCGACACTCGTGTTTGCACACTTGTTTCGGCTTTTTACCCTCTTTTAAGCTCAACACTCTTGCCTTTTTCCACTCAATGAGTTATCTCAAAGTTCTAATTAAAACACCCACAAAACAGCAGTTAGATCACTAGTATGTTTTAATTAAACTTATCAGCAAAACAATAGCAAAAAGTAGGCAATACCGAAAGAATCCAACAAATCCTAATTTTTCGGCTTTCTAGACAAGAAAACACAAAATAATGGAAAAACGTTGGAATTTTTGAAAACTGCACCAGGTGGTAATAGATTATGAGTTCAAGAATAAAATTCTAGAAAAAGAAATTCAAATACAAACAAGAATCAAAGAGAACAAAAATACAGAAAACTGTTGGTTGTTGTTCTTGTAATTCAAGTTTTGTATCAATTCCTTTGACTAATTTTAATCCAAATAATTTAAGCACCCATAATCCAATTATCCAGCAGCAAAGATAGTTCCCCAGCAACTCAAATATTGAATAAATAATCAAAAAACCAGCAGCTCCAACAAATTTCCAGCAAATAGGTCAAACTCAAACAAACCGAAATATTATTATTATTATTTTTTTTTTATTCGGCTTTACCTCTTCCCCTTTTTTTTATTTTTTTTTCGTTTTTCACTCACAGAACATAAACAACTGCAGTAGGAAGAATAATTACCAAATTTGCAATTCCAACTCCAGAAATTCACCAAACCCGTGATCTCCAAATAAACACAAATGTGCAGTTTTTTTTTTTTTTTTTAAATGTTGCCGCAAACTCTTTTTTTTTTTTTTTTTTAATATATGAATGCAAATATTTAAGACTAAAACAGCAAAAAAAAAATCAACAAAAACCAAAATCAACAAGAACAATGATGAAAAACAACAAACAAACTAGGAAACAAAAATACGGTAAAACTAGGAATTCCTAACACAACTAGGAATTAATTAATTAATTATTTTTTTTTTTTAAGATGCAGAACGTGTATGGGATGGATGCAACCTTAACCTAATGCTAAAATTGCAGAATAATACAAAAACAAATAAAGATAGATCAAACTTGAACAAAATTTAGCTCTGATACCAAATGATACAAACCTAGGACGACTTGCTCCTAAACCCGTATTATATTAGCCCGGATCTTAATTAAGTTCAAGTTCTAAAATAATTGACCTCAACCCCTAACCAACCTGTGGTTAGAAACCTTGGTATAATGTAGACGCCACAATAGGGGATGGAGAACCTATTGATAAGTCAAGCTAAAACAACCAATTCTCTAATGGTGTTTTAGGTGTTCTAAATGAACAAAAAGATAGTTAATCTCACAAGTATTTTCTTAATCAAATCAAAGTTTTTTTTTATTGACAACTGAGCCTTTAAATAGGCTACAAAGCCACGAAATAAAACCCTAGAACATAAAGAAAACCAGCCACCACACATAAAGAAACCTAGTTGGCCGAAACTCTACTTCCTTTCCTAATCTAAGTTTGATTAATTAATTCCTTTATATTAAATTAGGAATTAATTAATTTACAATGGAAAGAATAAAATAAAAACCTTCCTAAAGTTATTTGTCCTGAAAATAAATAAATAAAAGCCAAAAAGTAATGGTAGTTTCCTAAAACAAAAAGTAAAAACAAATTAGGAAACTAAAAATGCTAGCCTTTTGATCAAGTTGACTTTGATCAATCTTTGACCTCTTTGAGCTCTAAATCAGCTTCTAGATGCTTTGTAGGATGACAAATAAGCTGAATATGAAGTCCCACACGTTGCCCATGCTTGGAAAAATAAGAAAAGGCTAATACAGTAAAATACAGTAAAGTCAGCAAGCAATACAGCAAATTCGGCCAAATTGTTGATGCTGTCCATACAAGCCCTTTTTGATTGCATTTGAGGCTGCTTTAACTTGATTCCATGACCTCTTAGGCATATGTATTGAACCCATAAATCACTGGAACCATTTCATGCTTCCTGGACTCCAAAAATGTACCAAAACCGTCACCCGGGTCCGTACCAGTCTCCAGCGCTTGTATCAGCAAAACAGGTCTTGGTTCCTTGGTCGTGATCATTTCTTCTCTATTATGATTTATCCTTTGAATAAGCACAGCAAGGTTATCCTTGAACTTCTTGGGTTGTGCTCTAGTGATTTGTCCCACCTTCATCCGTAACGGATTAGCACCCCAGCGGGTTATCGGTTGAGCGGGCTCGGGCGGAATCACATCAGCTATAATGTCCTGAAGTTCGTTGTAACGTTGTAAAGTTTGTTTAACTATTTGTGCAGTTTCATAATGTTATTCGCTAACAATCCGAGGTTGGAGCATAGTTGACATTGAATCTGAAGGATCTACTGCTGGATAGATACCTTTGGTAGCCAATTCTTTTGGTAGTACAGTAGTAGCATCTAAATGTGCAAATGTTATGGCCAGAGCGGGATTGGTGAAATCATCCATGGGTACATAAACTACTTGAATAGAAGTTATGGACCCCTCTTTGGTAGAAGTAATTCGTTCTTGTAAAAAACCCATTTCGGTACTAAGAGTGGGTTGATATCCCACAGCGAGGGGCATTATACCAAACAAGGCTGATACTTTGGATCCCACTTGGACAAAATGAAAGATATTGTCAATAAATAGAAGTATGTATTGTTCATTAACATTTCAAAAATATTCTGCCATAGTTAGGGCAGTTAAACCAACTCTCATACGCGGTCCTAGTGGTTCATTCATCTGATCGTAGACTAGAGCTACTTTTGGTTCTAAAATATTTTTTTCATTAATTACTCCAGATTCTTTCATTTCTATGTAAAGATCATTGCCTTCACGAGTACGTTCACCTCCTCCACCAAATATGGATACGCCCTTATGAGCTTAGGCAATGTTGTTGATCAATTCCATAATGAGTACTGTTTTGCCCACTCCCACTCCCTCAAATAGTCCTATTTTTCCTTCGTGGCAATAAGGGGCTAAAAGATCTACTACTTGAATTCCTGTTTAAAAAATTAATAATTTTGTATCCAACTGTATAAAGGCAAGCACAGATCTATATGTAAGAGATGTTGTGTGTGTATCTACAGGACCTAAATTATCAATGGGCTCTCCAGGCACGTTGAAAATTCATCCTAGCATCGCTCCACCAACTAGAACACTTAGAGGAGCTCCGGTGTCAACCACTTCCATTCCTCTTGTTAGACTGTCTGTAGCACTCATAGCTACGACTCTAACTCAATTATTTCATAATAATTGCTGTACTTCACAAGTCACAAAAATTTTTTGACCAACAGTATCTTGGCCCTTATGATGTGATTCCGCCCGAACCCGCTCCACCGATAACCTGCTGGGGTGCTGACTCGACACGGATGAAGACTGGGCCAATTACAAGAGCTCAAATTAAGAGATTTAAAGACTACCTAGGAGTATGTATACAGGAGGTAATCAATCTCAACAGAGCTTGTCCATACTTGAAGATACAAAGCCTATTCTAAGCATCAAAGTGGTGGAAGCCGATACGGACCCGGGTGACGATTTTGGTACATTTTTGGAGTCCAGGAAGCATGAAATGGTTCCAATGCTTTATGGGTTCAATACATATGCCTAATAGGTCATGGAATCAAGTTAAAGCAGCCTCAAATGCAATGAAAAAGGGCTTGTACGGACAGCATCAACAATTTGGCCGAATTTGTTGTATTGCTTGCTGGCTTTACTGTATTTTACTGTATTAGCCTTTTCTCATACTTCCAAGCAAGGGCAACGTGAGGAACTTCACAATAAGCTTATTTGGCATTCCAAAAAGACTATTGAACCTGATTTGGAGCCCAATTGGATCAAAGAAGGGTCATTACCAACATAGTCGAAAATTACGATTTTTAGTTTCCTAATTTGTTTTTACTTTTTGTTTTAGGAAACTACCATTACTTTTTGGTTTTTATTTATTTATTTTCTGGACAAATAACTTTAGTAAGGTTTTTATTTTATTATTTCCCTTGTAAATTAATTGATTCCTAATTTAATATAAAGAAATTATTTAATCAAACTTAGATTAGGAAAGGAAGTATAGTTTCGGCCAACTAGGTTTCTTTATGTGTGTGGCCGGTTTTACCTAGGGTTTTTAGGGTTTATTTTGATTCTTTCAAAGCCTATTTAAAGGCTTATTTATCAATAAGAATTAACTTTGATTTGATTAAGAAAA
This sequence comes from Ziziphus jujuba, assembly GCF_031755915.1. Taxonomy (NCBI): domain Eukaryota; kingdom Viridiplantae; phylum Streptophyta; class Magnoliopsida; order Rosales; family Rhamnaceae; genus Ziziphus; species Ziziphus jujuba. The sequence goes on along the minus strand of NC_083384.1, from coordinate 3,179,926 downwards.
TACTTGTGAGATTAATTTTCTCTTTGTTCTTTGAGAACACCTAAAACACCATTAGAGAATTGGTTGTTTTGGCTTGACTTATCAATAGGTTTTCCATCCCCTATTGTGGCGTCTACATTATACCAAGGATTCTAACCATAGGTTGGTTAGGGGTTGACGTCAATTCCACTAGAACTTGAACTTAATTAAGATTCGGGCTAATATAATACGGGTTTAGGAGCAGGTCGTCCTAGGTTCGTATCATTTGGTATCGGAGCTAAATTTTGTTCAGGTTTGATCTATCTTTATTTGCTTTATTTGTTTTTGTGTTATCTGCAATTTTAGCATTAGGTTAAGGTTGCATCCATCCCCTACACGTTCTCCATCTTAGAAAAAAAAAAATAATAATAAAATTTCATTTTTAGTTGAGTTAGGATTTCGTAGTTTTATCGTATTTTTGTTTCCTACTTTGTTGGTTGTTTTTCATCATTTTTCTTGTTAATTTTGGTTTTTGTTGATTTTTATTTTCTGTTTTAGTCTTCAATATTTGCATTCATATATTCAAAAAAGAAAAAAAAAAAAAGGGTTTGCGGCAACATTTAAAAAGAAAAAACCTGCACATTTGTGTTTATTTGGAGGTCACGAGTTTGGTGTTTGTTTTGGAGTTGGAATTGCAATTTTGGTAATTTTTCTTGCTACTGCAGTTGTTTATGTTCTGTGAGTGAAAAAAAAAAAAAAAGAGTTAAAGCCAAATAAAAATAAAAAAACAAAAAAATAAAAATTTCAGTTTGTTGAAAATTGGTGTTGAAGTTTGTTGCTGGAAAATTCTTGTAACTGCTGTTTTGTTGATTATTTATTCCATATTTGGAGTTGCTGGAGAGTTATTTTTGCTGCTGGATATTTGAGCTTGAGTGCTAAATTATTTGGATTAAAATTAGTTAAAGGATTTGATACAAAAACTTGAATTACAAGAACAACAACCAACACTTTGATGGAATTTGGTGTAGGTTTATGTTGTTGTACCCTAGAGCACAATCATTCAAGGTGTTAGTCAATAATGATTGTTGTTGGTTGTTGGTTCTTGGTTCTTGATTTTGTTTTTTTTTTTTTTTTGGGTTTGTTTAGGTTTTGTTTCTGGTTTTAATGGAGGTTTAGGGTTCTTGAGAAGGTTGTTAGCTGTTGGGAAGAAGAAGAAACCAAAAATGTAGTAGTTGAGAGAGAGAGAGCCAAAAATGTTGTTTTTCAAAATCTGTTTTTTGAATATTTTCTTTCACAACGTTTTTCATTACAATTTTCATACTTTTAAATACATCAAAAAGACAATAAGGCATGCTGCCATATTGAGCAATAAATACAAAAGCATTAAAAGTAACCAACCAAACCAAACTACCTCAACTAACTCTAATCAATGTGCTGGGCATGCAAGAAACCTTCTTTAATGGGCAGTTCATCTTGTCTAAGGCATTTGAATTTGAAAACCAGCTCCATTTGACTTGAAAATTGGAGGGAAGCCTTTTTGAATATTAAACTATGTTCTACCCAAAAACCAGATAAAACAAAGTCCATTTACCCATTCAAAAGTAATCAAACCTTCCCAAGGGTCAGATTGTTTTGGGCTTAACTCAGCCTTCCCAGCTCCAAATTGGGCCATTCTTTTTGCTGCTTCTTCCTCTTCATATCTAGTTTATCATATCCAAAATTTAGGTCCAAATACCAAGCCTACTTCAAATGGAATCCAAGGAAGTGGACTTATATTGCTGGAAATACAATTCCAGCAACTAGACAAAAAAGGCCTTAAGCTAGATAATGAGCTTAGGGCATTACAAAAAGGATATTGTTCTTAAACATTACAAGATAAAATAAAATGCATAAACTTAAATAATGTTTGGTCTTTGATGTTGCAAAACAAAGAGTGCAAGTGTAACCGAACTACCTTGCACATTGTGGCAAGATCACCACATTTCAACACACTTTTCTATATTTTTGTTCTCTTTGATTCTTGTTAGTATTTGAATTTCTTTTTCTAGAATTTTATTCTTGAACTCATAATATATTATCATGTGGTCCAGTTCTTCAAAATTCTAAATTTTTCTCATTAATTTGCTTTATTTTGTCTAGAAAAACCGAAAATAGGTATTTTCATTCCGTTCGGTATTTGTTTATTTTTGCTTACTGTTTTGTTGATAAGTTTAATTAAAGCATACTAGTGATCTAATTGCTGTTTTGTGGGTGTTTTAATTAGAACTTTAAGATAATTCATTGAGTGGAAAAAGTTAAGAGTGTGTGAGCTTAAAAGAGGGTAAAAAGATGAAACAAGTGTGCAAACACGAGTGTCGAGTCCTCATTTGAGTGAAACACGTAAGGGAGTGAAATTGTAAGGTCCTATTTTATTTCTATTGCATTATTATACTAACATGACAGAATCAAGAATGAGGAGAGGAGAGCCACCCTTGAGGATCAATGAGGAGGAGTCCGTAGCATTCCATGGCGATGCCCGAGCGACCGGGAGTGGAGACCAAGTGGACATGAGAGCTGTTTTGGAGTGAATACAGCGGGTTAGTGCTCAAGTTGAGCATGTAAATCAAAGAGTCGGAAGACTAGAAGCCTCACAAGGAATGCCGAACACAAGAAATAGGCAAGAATTCCATGGAGGGCGAGGCCGAGGACGAGGAGGTCACGAGAGACCGAGAGAGGAATTTGATGAGGAGCCATTCGGTGGAGACTTTGAATAAGGTATGGATGAAACTTTTGCTGTCCAATATAGAGCTGGCCATGCAAGATATAGGAGGGAAGATACAGATGATGATTTGGGAAATATCAAGGTTAACATCCCACCTTTTATGTGTAAAAGTGATCCCGAAGCTTATTTGGAGTGGGAAGAAAAAATGGAGATGATTTTTTACTGCCACAACTATTCGAAAGGTAAGAAGGTGAAGTTGGCAGCAATGGAGTTTGGAAATTATGCACTCCAATGGTGGACCAATGAGCAAAATAACCGAGGGAGAGTTGATGATGATTTAATCTCGACATGGCGTCAAATGAAAGGAGCAATGAGGAAACGGTTTGTGCCATCCCATTACCATAGGTTGCTGCATCAAAGGCTTCAATCTTTATCTCAAGGAACTAGGTCCGTGGAGGATTATTACAAAGAGATGGAGATGCTCATTGATGTGATTCCGCCCGAGCACGCTCCACCGATAACCCGCTGGGGTGCTGACTCGACACGGATGAAGACTAGGCCAATCACAAGAGCTCAAATTAAGAGATTTAAGGACAACCTGGGAGTATTTATACAGGGGGTAATCAATCTCAACAGATCTTGTCCATACTTGAAGATACAAAGCCTATTCTAAGCATCCAAGTGGTGGAAGCCGATACGGACCCGGGTGACGGTTTTGGTACATTTTTGGAGTCCGAGAAGCATGAAATGGTTCCAATGTTTTATTGGTTCAATACATATGCCTAATAGGTCATGGAATCAAGTTAAAGCAGCCTCAAATGCAAACAAAAAGGGCTTGTACGGACAGCATCAACAATTTGGCCGAATTTGCTGTATTGCTTGCTGGCTTTACTGTATTTTACTGTATTAGCCTTTTCTTATTTTTCCAAGCATGGGCAACGTGTGGGACTTCATATTCAGCTTATTTGGCATCCTAAAAAGCATCTAGAAGCTGATTTGAAGCTCAAAGAGGTCAAAGATTGATCAAAGTCAACTTGATCAAAGTCAACTTTACTTTTTGTTTTAGGAAACTACCATTACTTTTTAGTTTTTATTTATTTATTTTCTGGAAGAATAAGTTTAGTAAAGTTATTATTTTATTATTTTCATTGTAAATTAATTAATTCCTAATTCAAAATAAAGGAATTAATTAATCCAAATTAGATTAGGAAATGAGTGAGAATTTCGGCCACCATAGGAAACTACTTTGCATGGCCGGTTTTCCCTTTCGTTTTTAGGGTTTTATTTCATGGCTTTGTAGACTATTTAAATGCTTATTTTTCAATAAGAATACAACTTGGATTTGATTAAGAAAATACTTGTGAGATTCATTATCTCTTTGTTCTTTGAGAACACCTAAAACACCATTAGAGAATTGGTTGTTTTAGCTTGACTTATCAATAGGTTTTCCATCCCCTATTGTGGCGTCTACATTATACCAAGGTTTCTAACCATAGGTTGGTTTGGGGTTGAGGTCAATTCCATTAGAACTTGAACTTAATTAAGATCCGGGCTAATATAATACAGGTTTAGGAGCATGTCATCCTAGGTTCGTATCATTTGGTATCAGAGCTAAATTTTGTTCAGGTTTGATCTATCTTTATTTGCTTTATTTGTTTTTGTGTTACTCTGCAATTTTAGCATTAGGTTAAGGTTGCATCCATCCCATACACGTTCTGCATCTTAAAAAAAAAAAAAAAAATTCATTCCTAGTTGAATTAGGTTTCCTAGTTTTATCGTATCTTTATTTCTTAATTTGTTGGTTGTCTTTTATCATTGTTCTTGATAATTTTGGTTTTTGTTGATTTTCCTTTGCTGTTTTAGTCTTAAATATCTGCATTCATATATTGAAAAAAAAAAAAAAGAGGAAGTTTGCAGCAACATTTAAAAAAAAAAAAAAAAACAAAACTGCACATTTTGTTTATTTGGAGGTCGCGGGTTTGGTGTTTGTTTTGGAGTTGGAATTGAAATTTTGGTAATTATTCTTGCTACTGCAGTTGTTTATGTTCTGTGAGTGAAAAAAAAGAAGGTAAAGCCGAATAAAAAAAAATATTTTGGTTTGTTGGAGTTTGATTTGTTTGCTGGAATCTTGTTGGAGCTGCTGGGTTTTTTTTTGATTATTTATTTGAGTTTCTGGGGAATTATTTTTACTGCTGGATATTTGGATTTTGGGTGCTTAAATTATTTGGATTAAAATTAGTTAAAGGAAATTGATACAAAACCTGAATTACAAAAAACAACAACCAACAACTTTTCTATATTTTTTGTTCTCTATGATTCTTGTTCGTATTTGAATTTCTTTTTTTGGAATTTTATTCTTGAACTCATAATCTACTACCATCTGGTGCAGTTTTCAAAAATTCCAACGTTTTCCCATTATTTTGTGTTTTCTTGTCTAGAAAGCCGAAAAATTAGGATTTGTTGGATTCTTTCGGTATTGCCTACTTTTTACTACTGTTTTGTTGGTAAGTTTAATTAAAACATACTAGTGATCTAATTGCTGTTTTGTGGGTGTTTTAATTAGAACTTTGAGATAATTCATTGAGTGGAAGAAGGCAAGAGTGTTGAGCTTAAAAGAGGGTAAAAGCCGAAACAAGTGTGCAAACACGAGTGTCGAGTCCTTATTTGAGTGAAACACGTAAGGGAGTGAAATTGGTAAGGTCCTATTTTATTTCTTTTGCATTATTATACTAACATGGCAGATTCTAGAATAAGAAGAGGAGATCCACCCTTGAGGATCAATGAGGAGGAGTCCGTAGCATTCCATGGTGATGCCCGAGCTACCAGGAGTGGAGACCAAGTGGACATGAGAGTTGTTTTGGAGTCAATACAGAAGGTTAGTGCTCAAGTTGAGCATGTGAATCAAATGATGGGAAGGCTAGAAGTTTCCCAAGGAATTCTGAACACAAGAAATAGGCAAGAATTCCATGGAGGACGAGGAGGTCGTGAGAGACTGAGAGAGGAATTTGATGAGGAGCCATTCGGTCGATACTTTGAGGGAGGTATGGATGAAACTTTTGCTGTTCAAGATAGAGCTGGCCATGGAAGATATAGGAGGGAAGAAACATATGACAATCTTAGCAATCTCAAGATCAACATCCCACCATTCATGGGAAAAAGTGACCCCGAAGCATATTTGGAGTGGGAAGAAAAGATGGAGATGATATTTGACCGCCATAATTATTCGGAGGCTAAGAAGGTGAAATTGGCAGCAATGGAGTTTGACCATTATGCACTCCAGTGGTGGACCAATGAACAAAACACCCGAAGGAGAGTTGGTGATGACTTGATTACTACATGGCGACAAATGAAAGGAGCCATGCGGAAGCGATTCATACCATCACACTATCATAGGTTGCTGCATCAAAGACTTCAATCTTTATCTCAAGGACATGGATCTGTGGCGGATTATTACAAGGAGATGGAGATGCTTATGATGAGATTGAACTTGAATGAAGATAGGAAAGCAACCATGGCAACGTTTCTTGGTGGTTTGAATCGTGAAATAGCCAATCAACTAGAATTGCAACAATATGTGGAATTGGAAGAGATGTTGCATGTGGCTATTAAATTAGAGCATCAATTTAAGAGGAGGGGTGTAAGATCATGGTTTGGAGGTGTTTCCAACAGTGAAAGGTCCAATTCAAGTGGCTGGAGTAACAATCCCATCTATGAAAGCAAGCCAAAGCCGAAAGTCAAAGAAGAAAGTTCAAACTGGCCAAGGAAGGAGACTAGAACCAAACCTATCCAAGCACCAAAGAATGAGGTAAAATTAGATCCTAAACTTTCTAGAACTCATGATGTTGTGTGTTTTAAGTGCCAGGGAGGAGGACACATTGATAGCCAATGCCCGAATAGAAGAATCATGGTGTTAAAGGGCAATGACGAGCTAGAATCGGAAAGTGAAGAAAGTGAGGATGAAGCTAAGCAAGAGGAGGAGGACTTGGAGGATGAACCCGAAACCTTGCAAGCATCCAATGCTGAATTAAACTTGATTTCTAAGAGAGAACTTGCTGCATGCAAAGATGAGGATGAAATTCAAAGAGAGAACATCTTCCACACCCGATGTGAAATTCAAGGTAAGATTTGTAGTATGATTATTGATAGTGAAAGTTGTACAAATGTAATTAGTAACATTGTAGTTGATAAATTAGGCTTAATAACAATTAAACATCCAGAACCTTATAGATTACAATGGCTTAATGATAGTGGTGAGATGAAAGTAGACAAACAAGCCAAAGTAAAATTTAATATAGGTAGATATGAGGATGTAGTTTTATGTGATATTGTACCCATGATTGCTGGACATATACTATTAGGTAGACTATGGCAATTTGATAAAGATGCTACTCATTTTGGTCGAGAAAATAGTATTGTTTTCAGGTTTAAAGGGAAGAAGATCAAGCTAGAACCATTATCTTCTAAAGAGGTTTACAAAGAACGATTACAAATGCAACAAAGGAGAGAAGCCGAAAAGCTCAAGGAAAAAGCAAGTATGGCACCAATGGCTTCACCATCCTTTCAAGAAGGTAAGAATGAGGTTGCTGATCTAGGTAAGGTTTCTAAGGCTCATATTGAGTGGAAAGATCAAGGGAAAGCCAAAAGAGAGGCGAAAGAAAGTGGCAAACCTGACAGCGTGGAGAAGGAAGGGAAATCCGAAGGTTTGCGCCAATCCAAGGTGGGAAAAGGAAAAGAAAGAAAAGAAAGGTCAAGCAACAACTTTTATTTGAGTTTAGGGGATATTAATAAGGTTATTGAGTGTAAGAAACCTTTGCTGGTCATGATTTATTAAGAAAATTATTTTAATGATCAAACTAACTTTGAAGAACTTGAATTGCCAAGTTCAATGATTTCTATTTTAAAGGAATTTGGAGATGTCTTCCCAAATGAAATTCCAAGTGGACTACCATCCAATCAAGAGGGAAAAGGTGAGCTTGCTGTCCAAGGTAAGTCTTCTAATACTCAGGTTGTATGGAAAAATTTTAATAAAACCAAGAGTGAGAAATTTGGTGCAAAAGCCGAAAGTGAGGAAGGTGAGATGGCTGTCAGTGAGAAAGGAAAAGGAAGACAAGAAAGGAAAAATATAAATTTTTATCTTAGCTTTGGTGATGTTAATAAAGTAATTATGAATAAGAAATCATTGCTGACCATGAATTTTAAAGATACTTATTTAAAGATATCTTTATTGCATAGAACTTTATCTGCATTGTTGAGAGCTTTACTTAGTGGCAATATGAAAATTTGGGAACTTTAAAGAGTGTAATTTTTACCATAATGAGCATGTATTTCCAGATTTTATTGTAATAGCGTTTGACCCAGGAGAATTGGTTTGGTTGCACTTACAAAGCCTATTCTAATCATCCAAGTGGTGGAAGCCGATACGGACCCGGGTGACGGTTTTGGTACATTTTTGGAGTCCGGGAAGCATGAAATGGTTCCAATGTTTTATGGGTTCAATACATATGCCTAATAGGTCATGGAATCAAGTTAAAGCAGCCTCAAATGCAAACAAAAAGGGCTTGTATGGACAGCATCAACAATTTGGCCGAATTTGCTGTATTGCTTGCTGGCTTTACTGTATTTTACTGTATTAGCCTTTTCTTATTTTTCCAAGCATGGGCAACGTGTGGGACTTCATATTCAGCTTATTCGGCATCCTAAAAAGCATCTAGAAGCTGATTTGAAGCTCAAAGAGGTCAAAGATTGATCAAAGTCAACTTGATCAAAAGGCTAGCATTTTTAGTTTCCTAATTTGTTTTTACTTTTTGTTTTAGGAAACTACCATTACTTTTTGGTTTTTATTTATTTATTTTCTGGAAGAATAAGTTTAGGAAAGTTACTATTTTATTATTTTCATTGTAAATTAATTAATTCCTAATTCAAAATAAAGGAATTAATTAATCCAAATTAGATTAGGAAATGAGTGAGAATTTCGGCCACCATAGGAAACTACTTTGTATGGTCGGTTTTCCCTTTCGTTTTTAAGGTTTTATTTCGTGGCTTTGTAGCCTATTTAAAGGCTTATTTTTCAATAAGAATACAACTTGGATTTGATTAAGAAAATACTTGTGAGATTCATTATCTCTTTGTTCTTTGAGAACACCTAAAACACCATTAGAGAATTGGTTATTTTAGCTTGACTTATCAATAGGTTTTCCATCCCCTATTGTGGCGTCTACATTATACCAAGGTTTCTAACCATAGGTTGGTTAGGGGTTGAGGTCAATTCCATTAGAACTTGAACTTAATTAAGATCCGGGCTAATATAATACGGGTTTAGGAGCAGGTCGTCCTAGGTTCGTATCATTTGGTATCAGAGCCTAATGTTGATGATGAGACCGAACCATTAAACACATCAAATGTTGAGCTAAATTTAGTCTCAAGGAGGGTACTTGCTGTTTACAAGGATGAAGAACAAATTCAACAAGAGAACATCTTCCACACTCGTTGTGAAATACAAGGTAAAATTTGTAGCATGATTGTAGATAGTGGGAGTTATACTAATGTAATAAGTAACCTTGTAGTTGATAAATTGGGCTTAAAAACAATAAAACATCCTAAACCATACAGTAAACAAACAAGCCAAAGTAAAATTTAATATAGGTAGATATAAGGATGTAGTTTTATGTGATATTGTACCCATGATTGCTGGACATATACTATTAGGTAGACCATGGCAATTTGATAAAGATGCTACTCATTTTGGTCGAGAAAATAGTATTGTTTTTGGGTTTAAAGGGAAGAAGGTCAAGCTGGAACCATTATCTCCTAAAGAGGTTTACAAAGACCAATTACAAATGCAACAAAAGAGAGAAGCCGACAAGCTCAAAGAAAAAGCAAGTATGGCACCAACGGCTTCACCATCCTTTCAAGCAGGTAAGATTGAGGTTCTGATCAAGGTAAGGTTTCTAAGACTCATATTGAGTGGAAAGATCAAAGAAAAACTGAAAGAGAGGGTAAAGAAAGTGGCAAACCCAAGAGCTTGGAGAAGGAAGAGAAATCCAAAGGTTTGCGCCAATCCAAGGGAAAAAAAGAAAAAGAAAGAAAATAAAGGTTAACTAGCAATTTTTATTTGAGTTTAGGGGATATCAATAAGGTTATTGAGTGTAAGAAACCTTTTCTGGTCATGATTTATAAAGAAAATTATTTTAATGATCAAACTAACTTTGAAGAACTTGAATTGCCAAGTTCAATGATTTCTCCTTTGAAGGAATTTGGAGATGTCTTCCCAAATGAAATTCCAAGTGCACTACCATCCAATCAAGAGGGAAAAGGTGAGCTTGCTGTCCAAGGTAAGTCTTCTAATACTCAGGTTGTGTGGAAAAATTTTAATAAAACCAAGAGTGAAAAATTTGGTGCAAAAGCCGAGAATGAGGAAGGTGAGATGGCCGTGAGTGGGAAAGGAAAAGGAATACAAGAAAGGAAAAATATAAATTTTTATCTTAGCTTTGGTGATGTTAATAAGGTAATTATGAATAAGAAATCATTGCTGACCATGAATTTTAAAGATACTTATTTAAAGATGTCTTTATTGCATAGAAATTTATCTGCATTGTTGAGAACTTTATTTAGTGGCAATTTGAAAATTTGGGAAATATTGTTTGCTAACTTTAAAAAGTGTAATTTTTACCATAATGAGCATGTATTTCTAGATTTTTTTGTAATAGTGTTTGACCCAGGAGAATTGGTTTGGTTGTACTTACGAAAGGAAATGTTACCTAATAAAATAAAGTCAAAGCTCATGCCGCCTATGGATGGACCTTTTCAAGTTTTGGAGCCGAATAACAAGAATGCCTACAAGCTTGATTTACCGGGTGAGTATAACATGAGTGCTTCATTTAATGTTGCTGATTTAACTCCTTTTACTGCAGGTGATGATCTTGATTTGAGGACAAATCCTTTTCAAAAGGAGGGAAATGATGTGATTCCGCCCGAGCCCGCTCCACCGTAACCCGCTGGGGTGCTGACTCGACACGGATGAAGACTAGGGCAATTACAAGAGCTCATATTAAGAGATTTAAGGACAACCTAGGGGTATTTATACCAGGGTTAATCAATCTCAATAGAGCTTGTCCATACTTGAAGATACAAAGCGTATTCTAAGCATCAAAGTGGTGGAAGCCGATACGGACCCGGGGGACGATTTTGGTACATTTTTGGAGTTCAGGAAGCATGAAATGGTTCCAATGCTTTATGGGTTCAATACACATGCCTAAGAGGTCATGGAATCAAGTTAAATCAGCCTCAAATGAAATCAAAAAGGGCTTGTACGGACAGCATCAACAATTTGGCCGAATTTGCTGTATTGCTTGCTCGCTTTACTGTATTTCACTATATTAGCCTTTTCTCATACTTCCAAGCAAGGGAAACGTAAGGAACTTCACAATAAGCTTATTTGGCATTCCAAAAAGACTATTGAAGCTTATTTGGAGTCCAATTGGATCAAAGAAGGGTCATTACCAACATAGCCGAAAATTACTATTTTTAGTTTCCTAATTTGTTTTTACTTTTTGTTTTAGGAAACTACCATTACTTTTTGGTTTTTATTTATTTATTTTCTGGACAAATAACTTTATTAAGGTTTTTATTTTATTTTTTCCATTGTATATTAATTAATTCCTAATTTAATATAAAGGAATTAATTAATCAAACTTAGATTAGGAAAGGAAGTATAGTTTCGGCCAACTAGGTTTCTTTATGTGTGTGGCCGGTTTTACCTAGGGTTTTTAGGGTTTATTTTGTTTCTTTCAAAGCCTATTTAAAGGCTTATTTATCAATAAGAATTAACTTTGATTTGATTAAAAAAATACTTGTGAGATTAATTATCTCTTTGTTCTTTGAGAACACCTAAAACACCATTAGAGAATTGGTTGTTTTGGCTTGACTTATCAATAGGTTTTCCATCCCCTATTGTGTCGTCTACATTATACCAAGGTTTCTAACCACAAGTGGGTTAGGGGTTGAGGTCAATTCCACTAGAACTTGAACTTAATTAAGATCCCGGCTAATATAATACGGGTTTAGGAGCAGGTCGTCCTAGGTTTGTATCACCTTAACTACTAGAGCATTGTAAATATTAGGCATCTTGCCTGGTGGAAAAGCTACATCCAATACTGGACCAATGATTTGTGCAATACACCCCAGGTTGTTTTTTTCAAGCGTGGGAACCCTAGGACCAGAAGTAGTAGGATTGATTCTCATAGTAAAATAAAAAGATGTCGAAATTTTTTGCAAAAATTATTGAAATAAAAAAGAAATGTTCGATAGTAAGTTAAGTTAATTGATTAATTCAATATTTCAATAAGAAATAAAAAATGGGCGCTAGCACTCGACTTTGTTGGGGCTGTCCAACCGAATGCAATCCAATTGCTTACTTATTAAATTTCAGTGACTGAATTTTCAAGTTCAACCAAAATCCATTTTCAAAATATCAAGTAGATGAATAAAAATCTTGGGAAATCCTTTCATTTGCCGATCATTATAGACAATACGAACCATATTATCTATGGAATTCAAACCCGAACTCTATTCTATTTATGATTCTTTTTTTCTATCTTATCAGCCCTTATTTCATGTCCTATTTCCTATTTCAGCATATTGATTTACGCCTAGTCTATTATTTATTGTATTATTTTATATTATTTATTATATTAATATTATTTTTCTTTTTCATACCCATACCCTTTCTTTCTATTCATGAACGAATTGTACATATTTTTACATTTATGATTTATATATACAACATATATTACTCTAAATAGCGAATTTCTTAGATATTTCGATTAAAAAAAATGTAAGAGATTAGAAACTTTGAAAAACAAAGAGCGGGTTGCGCCATACATATGAAAGAGTATAAAATAATGATGTATTTGGCGAATCAAATACCATGGTCTAATAACGAACCATTCTGATTAGTTGATAATTTTGTGAAAGATTCCTATGTAAAGTTTCATTAACTCCTAATCATGTCGAGTAGACCTTGGTATTGTAAGAATTCTTAATTCATGAGTTGTAGGGATGGACTTATGTCACCACAAACTGAGACTAAAGCAAGTATTGGATTCAAAGTCGGTGTTAAAGATACTGATATCTTGGCAGCATTTCAAGTAACTCCTCAACCTGGAGTTCCACCTGAGGAAGCAGGGGCTGTGGTAGCTGCTGAATCTTCTACTGGTACATGGTCAACTGTATGGGCTGACGGGTTTACTAGTCTTGATTGTCACAAAGGTCGATGCTACGGCCTTGAGCCTATTGTTGGAGAAGAAAATCAATATATAGCTTATGTAGCTTACCCTTTAGACATTTTTGAAGAAGGTTCTGTTACTAACGTGTTTACTTCCATTGTGGGTAATGTTTTTGGGTTCAAGGCCCTGCGCGCTCTACATTTGGAGGATTTGTGAATCCCTCCTTCTTATACTAAAACTTTCCGAGGACCGCCTCATGGCATCCAGGTTGAAATAGATCAATTGAACAAGTATGGCCGCCCCCTATTGGGATGTACTAGTAAACCTAAGTTGGGGTTATCTGCTAAGAATTACGGTATAGCAGTTTATTAATGTCTTCGTGGTGGACTTGATTTTACCAAAGATGATGAGAACGTGAATTCCCGACCATTTATGCATTAAAGAAACCGTTTCTTAATCTGTGTTGAAGCCATTTATAAAGCACAGGCTGAAACTGGTGAAATCAAAGGGCATTACTTGAATGGTACTGCAGGTACATGCGAAGAAATGATTAAAAGGGCTGTATTTGCCAGAGAATTAGGAGTTCCTATTATAATGCACGATTACTTACAGGGGGATTCACTGTAAATACTAGCTTCGCTCATTATTGCCAAGATAATGGTCTACTTCTTCACATCCACCATGCAATGCATGCAGTTATTGATAGACGAAAAAAACATGGTATGCACTTTTGTGTACTAGTTAAAGCATTATGTCTGTCTGGTGGAGATCATATTCACACTGGTACTGTAGTAGGTGAACTTGAAGGGGAAAGAGACATCACTTTAGGCTTTGTTGATTCACTAGGCAATGATTTTATTGAAAAATATTGAAGCCGCAATATTTATTTCACGCAAGATTGGGTCTTTCTACCAACTGTTATCTGATTCTAAATTCTATTCGGAATATTCAAATGATTTTTATCAAATGACTATTCATTTATTATATTTTCATGTAAATAGGGGCAAGAAAGCTCTATGGAAAAATGTCGGTTCGATTCGATGTTGTAAAGGAGGGGGTTAGAATACAGATGTGGGTTAAGTAAATCAATGGATAGTTTTGGTGGTCCTATTGAAAATGAAAATACTAGTGTAAATAAAGATCCGATTATAAATCATATGAATAAAAAAAATCCCTAATGGGATTGAGAGTAACAATTATAATTACAGTAATGTTGATCATTTAGTCAGCATTAGGAGGTCCATTTGAAATTTCATATCTAATCTAACTTTTTTCTTTAGGGATAGTAATAGGGACCATTACTCCATATATTTTGATATTGAAAATTGAATTTTTGAGACTAACACCGATCGTTCTTTTCTAAGTGCCCCAAAAAGTTCTTTTTATAGTCATCAGAATTCTAGTTATCCAAATAATGTATCTAAGAGTGACGATCGTCACTATTATCATTACATGCATGATACTAAATACAGTTGGAATCACATTACTAGTTTCATTAATAGTGATCTTCATTCTCAAATCAGTATTGATCGTTATATTTTAAGTAGTGGTGTGAATTCCAATGACAGTTACATTTATAGTTACATTCGTGGCAAAAGCGACAAGAGTAGTAAAAGTGGGAGTTTCCAGTATACGAACCAGTACGGATGATAGTGCAAAAACTCTATGAAAAAGAGAGTTTGAGAGAGCTCTAACTGAAATAAGAAAATGAAAAAGGGATTTAGAGAGAGCTCTAACTCAACTAAAAGAAAACAAATTAAAATTATATTAAATTTTAAAAGAAAACAAATTAAAGAAAGCTCTAGCTGAAATAGGGGAAAGAAAAAATGATTTAGCATTTTCTCTAAATCAAATACAAATAAGAGACAGAAAAAGTGATTTAAAGATAACTAAAAAATACAAATATTTGTGGGTGCAATGCGAAAATTGTTATGGATTAAATTATAAGAAATTTTTTAAGTTTTAAATGAATATTTGTGAACATTGTGGACATCGTTTGAAAGTGACTAGTTCAAATAGAATTGAAAGCTCGGTTGATCCAGGTACTTGGAAGCCTCTGAATGAAGACATGGTCTCTAGGAATCCCATCAAAATTTCATTCGTGGGAGGAACCTTATAAAGATCATATTGATTTTAATCAAAGAACAACATGATTAACTGATGCTGTTCAAACAGGCATAGGTTGACTAAACGCTATTCCTGTAGAAATTAAGGTTATGGATTTTCAGTTTATGGGGGGGTAGTATGGGCTCGATAGTGGGAGAGAAAATCACACATTTCATTGAACATGCTACAAATAATCCTTTAAACGGCATTCTGAGTGAGTGATTTCAACTCCATGCTTTCTTTCCTTTGAATCGAAAAGTGAAATCAAAAGTAAAATTAAGGAGAGCCATATATCCTTATCCTTAATTTTATCCTTAATTTAATATTTATTAAATTATTAAATTTGAATTTATTACTTGTTTTGTGGTAACCAAATAGTTATTTAGTTTATAGGAAGCAAAGTCAAAATTCCAAGAATGGATTTTCATTGGTAACATAAGATTAAAATGGAATAAAAATCATGCAGATACTTTTTTTTATCGATAGTCCTGATTACTAATTAGGTCAGGAAAACTCTATCAAACAAAATAAAAAGAGCGACTTCTATTTCTTTCGTTCATGAAATTGGGTAAAGGGTCTTGCATCTTTTTATATCCCTCAAGAATCCCTGATTTTACTAAGGATCTCTTTTGTTGGATCATATTATAACGAATTTTTTCGCGAAAGGAAAAACAAAAATGAAGAATAATAAAAATAAATAATGAACATAATAAAAAAGTGAACGATCATACATATATTGTGTGTAGAAAGATGAATAAGCCCATTTATTTACTTATTTTATTTACATATTTCACTTTGGATTTACATTAATTAGATGATATATATACTAAATATATTCTAGTCTATTAAATACATTACAGACTTATAATATATATATTTTTAATATATATTAAATATTTTTTTAATATATATTAAATATTTTTTTAATATATATTAAATATATTAAAAATATATATATATCCTTATTTTATTATCTTTTGGAGTCTATCATATTCACATAGGTAAATGATCCACTAACCACCCTTCCTTTTGGAGTTGTTAAAAAATACTATGATGGCTCTGTTGCTTTATTATTTCGTCGCTTATTTAGCAATCCCAAAGTTTCTTTTTTTATTTTTTTCAATACAAATAAATAAGATTTTTTTTTTTTAATTTTTCGTATTCTTTCATAACATAAATATTGTTATCTTTGGTGTGAAAACAAAAAAGGTTGTGACGCTGAAATAGATCTCCTAATAGATCAGATAAAATTGGAAATACCTTTTCTTTATCTTATACTACTCTTTCGATAAATAATGTAAGTATTTTGAAAAAAAATTCTTTTTATATCGAATTTGAAGTGCCATGCTATTATTACTTAATATTCATATTTCCTATAGCGCAAAGGCATAGACTTTGTTTTTTCTCTCAAATCCAATAAAAAACTCGTTGGCACCAAGCATGAAGGAATGCTAGACGTTTGGTAATTTCTCCTCTGACCAGAATAAAAAATGCCATTGAAGCGGCTAATCACATGCATACTATCTGTATATCTGGTCACACAAATTGCATAGTATCATAAATAGCTACTCCGGGTATTAGCCACCCGCCAGGAGAATTTATAAACAAATATAGATCTTTGGTATCATCCTCCATATTGAGATATACCATAACACCACTAAGTTGATTCGAGATCTCATTATCAACCTGTTGACCTAAAAAAGTAATCTTTCTCGATAAAGTCGGTTGATTATGATAAAATTGTATCCCTTAGGAGCCATACATGTGCCTTTTGATGCATACGGTTCAACACAAATTCTAGCTTTCTTTTTTTTTTTTATTCATAGCAAGCTCTTTTTAACTTGTAACAAAGGGGAGCTTTTTCTTTCATGTTTCAAGAAAGATTAGTTTTGGCCTGTTTTAATTTATATATAAATTAAAAACCTATAAATAAAAAAAAAAATTCACTAAACTTATTGGACTAACTTCTCATTGATGTATTGTTTCATCTGGATCTAATCCAAATCACGATGCACTTTTCTTGTTCTTGAACGATCTTCTTCAACTTCTTTTAGGTTTAGGGTCTACTCCAAGTAAAGATCTGCCCGATTTGGATTTGCACATATAGGACAAATGCCCTAATACCACGTAGTGTTTATTTTGTTTTTTTTATTCCATTCTCCCACCAACTAGTAATTACAATTAATTTATTTACGATTTTAGTCTGTATACCCCCCAAAAAAAAGATTGAATTGTACTTCATTGTATTTCACGCTCCAAATTTTTGATGATTCAATCAACCTTTCTTGGGCGAAAGAGAGGATATCTTGATCGGGTAAGAGAAGGAGGAAATACCATATGACCAAATATATCTAACAAGTTGCACTATACATCAATCCACGATATATCTTCCTCTCCGGCGTTTCGAAAATGAACTTTGGCAACACCAATAGGCATTAAATGAAATAAAAATTTATTACTATAGCTCACTTTAATGTGAAAGTGTAACAACATATTTATTGTCTTAATAATATTATTCTTTATCCTATTCTATCCATAGATCAAATAAGTTTATAAAAAAAAAAAGACAAAATTACTAAAGGAAAATTCTTTCAAATAGGTCCTTTGAATGATGAAAAAATATATATATAAATGCAGTCACTCATATAGAAGGTATCAACCTCTTACCGTTGCGTACTGGTACTTATCCGGTGTAGAATAGATTTGCTTCCTTTTTTTCCAACAAACAAAATTGTTCCATTATTACTAAAAGAATAGAACAAATAGTAATCCTTTCCCCGATATAATCCACTCAAAAGGGAAGATCTATAGTACAGTTTTTTTCTAGTGCAATAAAGTTACATAGTGTTTATTTTTCGCTGATAGAGGGGTATTTCCATGGGTTTACCTTGGTATCATGTTCATACCATTGTATTCAATGATCTCGGTCGTTTGCTTACTGTCCATATAATGCATACATCTCTGGTTGCTGGTTGGGTCGGTTTGATGGCTCTATAAGAATTAGTGGTTTTTGATCCCTCCAACCCAATTCTGGATCCAATGTGAAGAGAAGAGATGCTTGTTATACCCTTCATGCCTCATTTAGGAATAACCAGCTCATGGGGCGGTTGCTGTTCTTTGGCTTATGCTTTTTGGCAGCTATCTGGCACTGGGTGTATTGCAATCCAAAAATATTTTTTGATGAACGTACAAGAAAACCTTCTTTGGATTTGCCCAAAATCTTTGGAATTCATTTATTTCTTGCAAGGCTGGCTTGCTTTCATTTTGGTGCATTTCATGTAACAGGCTTGTATAGTCCGAGAATATGGGTATCCGATCCTTATGGACTAACCGAATGGGTACAATCTGTAAATCCGGCGTGGGGTGTGGAAGGTTTTGATCCTTTTGTTCCGGGATGAATAGCCTCTCATCATATTGCAGTAGGGACCTTTGGCACATTGGCGGGTCTATTCCATCTTAGTGTTTGTCCGCCTCAATGTCTATACAAAGGATTATGTATGGGAAATATTGAAACCGTCCTATCTAGTAGTATCGCTGCTGTCTTTTTTACAGCTTTGTGGTTGCTGGAACTATGTGGTATGGTTTGGCCACTACCCCGATTGAATTATTTGGTCCCACTGGTTATCAATGGGATCACATGATGTGATTCCGCCCGAACCTACACAACCGACAACCTGCTTGGTTGCTGACCCGAGGCCAATCACTAGGGCTCAAACTAAGAGATTTAAGGTCAAATTTGCTACCTTTATCCAGGAGGTAATTTATTCTCAAGAGGGCTTGTCCATACTCAAATATCCAAGACCTATCTTAAGCATACAAGTGGTGGAAGCCGAGATGGACCCGGATAGCGGTTCTGGTGCAATTATGGTGGCCGGGAAGCATGAAATGGTTCCAACTCTTTATGGATTCAATACATATGAGAGGATATGATCCAGCTTCAAAGGCATTTAAAAAGGGGTTGTAGGGACAACTTCAAATTTGTTTTTACTTTTTGTTTTAGGAAACTTCCATTACTTTTTAGTTTCTATTTATTTATTTGCTGGAAAAATAAGTTTAGGAAAGTTCATACTTTATTGTTTTCATTGTAAATTAATTATTTCCTAATCCAAAATAAATGAATTAATTAATTAGAATGTAGATTTAGGAAAGTAGGAAATTCGGCCACTTTAGGAAAGGTTATTGTATGGCCGGTTTTCCTTATGTCTTCTAGGGTTTATTGTGTGAGTTTTCCAGCCTATTTAAAGGCTTGTTTTATCAATAATAATCAGTACATTATTCATACAGAAAATTATTTGTGAGATTGAATTCTCTTTGTTCTTTTGAACACCTAAAAGACGATTAGCGAATGAGTGTTTTAGGTTTGACTTATCAATAGGATTTCCATCACTTATTGTGGCATCTTCATTATATACCAAGGTTTCTAATCACAGGTTGGTTAGGGGTCAAGGTGACCATTAGAACTTGAACATAATTATATTCGGGCTAATATAATATAAGTTTAGGAGCAGGTCGTCCTATGTTCGTATCATCAAGGATACTTTCAACAAGAAATATATCGAGGAGTTGGTGCTAGGCTAGCTAAAAATCAAAGTTCATCTGAAGCTTGGTCTAAAATTCCTGAAAAAATTAGCTTTTTATGATTACATCAGTAATAATCCAGCAAAAGGGGCATTATTTAGAGCGGGCTCAATGGACAATCGGGATGGAATTGCTGTTGGGTGGTTAGGACACCCTACCTTTAGAGATGAAGAGGGTTATGAACTTTTTGTACATCGTATGCCTACTTTTTTTGAAACAGTTCCGGTTGTTTTGGTAGATGGAGATGGAATTGTTGGAGCTGATGTTTCTTTTAGAAAGGCAGAATCGAAATACAGTGTTAAACAAGTAGGTGTAACCATTGAGTTCTATAGCAGAAAACTCAATGGAGTTAGTTATAGT
>NC_083384.1:3035000-3155000 GCF_031755915.1 Ziziphus jujuba | reverse complement strand
CCGTCCTGCACCCACCGCACCTCCCGAGTATATGCTTCAACAGGAATCACACAAAGGTAGATTGATACAATAGAAACCTCTGGTAAAATGCCCCCCCATAACCCAGCAAATAAAGTACATTGCATAGTCCATTTTGGGGATTGGTGACTTACCCATTCAGTGACTTTGGTCCTAGACATTCCCAAAATGGATACTACCCATTTGGGTGAATTCAATAATAGATGCCTATTGGTATTCCAGCCTTCCTTCTCCTTTCAGGGCTTATCCAAAAGAGAATCCAGTACTTCTTGGTCATGAATATCTAAATAGGATGAACCGCTCTGTGGATTGCTTCAAAACAATTAGAATTAGTCGATCAACTAGAATGTGTATTATCCATATAGGGGTTAATGGAGAAGATTTGTTGACCTGAGACAAAGAGAAATGTCTATCTATCTTATTTAGTTATTCAGTTAAACCAATGAGTCGTTATTGTAGTAGATAGCAACAACCATTTCATCCGACATGCATATTTTTAATTCCCAATGGATTTACATCTTTCATTAATGGAAATTTTTTGCTGTAGTGAGTAATAGTTTTGGTTGTTCACTGTTCAAGAATTCTTGTTTAGGCAATTCATACCATCCATCCCTAATGTTTTGATCTAAGATTTAAATTCTTCCATGTTTCAGCAGTAGTATATCATTCCATGGAGCTGAGGTCCAAAATATGGAAGAAACGAGTGTTTCCACGACTCTACCATCCGGTCAATTATGTTCCATTAGTCCTTGTTTCATGACCACATATCTTTCTGGCTAAGGAATGGGAAACCTTTCTTTTGTTACACGACTCCAATTTTCATTTCATCCGGGAAAAGCCATATTTTTCTCAACAATATCTTTGTCATTTGATCCAATAGTGTTCCGTTAGATAGGAACAGCTTTGATAAATACTGATAACTCTCAGAGGGAGTATTAGAATGCAAAAATCTATTAGATAATGAACTATTGGTTCTAAGCCATCTCTAACGATGAATCAACAATTCAAAGTACTTTTCTTGCATATTCTTAATAAACCAGCGCTTATATATTGATGCAGGAAGATCTGATTGGGAAGTAAGAAGCCCCTTTAACATCTTTCCATCTGCAAAGAATTCTCGACGTGAAAACATAGAGACAACGGGCTGATCTTTGAATAGGAAAAAAAGTTGATCTGTAGGGTCCCAAATGAGTTGGCTTCTTCGAAAAAAGCCTTGTTCTTTTGAAGATCTATCTTGTGTCTGGTACTACATGGTTCCACTCTACAAGAACTCTGAATCATTCTCTTGAAGCCCATCCTCTTCATCATAAATGATCTGCTTGCCCCGAAATGAACTGGCCAAATAAGGAAATCCCAATTCATTAGGCCTTTCAATACAATCAAATAGAAAGCCACAAAGGCACCATATTCTAGGAGCCCAAACTATGTGATTGAATAAATCATCCTCTATCAATTAGAATCGAAAAATCCATTAGAAATCTCTGACCAATGATATTGCATGATATCTAAGGGATTCCTTGGTTCGGGCCGAAGGAGCAATGTCACTCGATCATTATCAAACTAGCTGCAATCTTTCTCTATCCGTGAGGATCCCACCAGAGAACCTTCTACTTCTAATAGGCCATGAAGTAGATCAGAATCATTATCAACGAGTCCATAAGAAGGATCCCATTTTTTTCATCGAGTCCGGGTAGAGACCTAATGTCTTGAGTGACCGATCCGGCAGAACAACTCGAAAGATAAAAAAGTATCATTAATTTCTTCATGCTCATTCCAAATTCAAAGTACCATTTCTACAAATAAGAATCCCCTTCGTTACATGATTTCTTCTTCATATAGATAGATATAGGATCTATGGAGCAATTACTTAGAAGTACATTTTGTGCAACAGCCCTTTTTATCTGATAGAAAAGGATCCCATGATCCTGTACCGATCTTACCTGGGATTGCAAAACCTAAGTTTATCGATGAAAAGCAGATCTAATTATGTTAGTGTCTATAATTGATTTCTTCTGTGTAATACTAATCGATAGGACCTCATTGGTAAGTGCTACAAGATCTCGTTTATTGCAACCCATGGTTATGGACCCGAATCCATTAGTATGGAACATTTTCTTTCCCAAGTGAACTTCCTTAGTATATGAAATAGTGAAAAAGTGCTTCCTTGTTGTGGAATAAGAAGCCTTCGTATCTTAATGTATGTATTTAATTTATTCAGAGCTATTAGAGTGGGATTCACTTTTTGGGGAATATAAATAGAAGCAATAATAAGAATATTTCTTATGGAACATCTTTCACAATCCCAAGAGAGATCGTACACTAATAGACTAAGGGATAAGTAATTGGACTCATTCATATCCAGATCATGAATGTTTGGAATCCATATTATGCAAGGAGACATCGCTTTTGCTAATTTAAGTTGAAAGGTGATACAAAATCGGTCCATTTTAGGCATCATATCCATAGTTAGCGCATTCATCATAGCTAGAAGCTCCAGCTCCATAGCAAGGTCACGGTTACTATCATCAATATCGTCACTATCATCAATAAGAAAACCCTTTCTATCCAATAACTTGTTCAGAAATACTGTAATGAAAGGAACATAGGAGTTTGTTGCTAGGTATTCAACCAAATAGGATCATCTAGTTCCTATAGAACCTATCACTAAAATACTCCTAGAGAGGGATAGGGCTAAGTGGAGTGAAAAATGTTTTCTATGAGATGGGAAATGAAAATTATTAGCTCCACAGGAGGTTTGTGAATAAGTGATTGTTTGATAATGAGCAAGGAATATCCATATTTCGGCTAAACAGGATGTATTGAACTCATAACTCATTAGATAATTTTTAAGAATGTCAACTAAGTATCATAAGTAAATTACTCCCGGTTGTTCAATCATTTGATAACCAGAGACATTCTTTGATAAACGATCACTATGAGTCAGACTCAATAGAATTTGATCAATGCTTTTTTCTATCGTTAAGGTGGAGAACTAAACCAAGAACTCTCTTTCTTTATCATTAATCGAATCAGTGTTCAAGACCCAAGATTCTATTTTATCATCAATCCAATCATTGTTCACATTTTTTCTTTTTCTTATCAATGAATAGATCTCTTTACTTGTATGACTTAGATGTCTCGTATTTCTCAAAAAAGCGATTCGATTGATGGTATTTGGTATGATACTTATGAAATCGATGTTATCGATGAGATTGATGTTCAAATATTTCTTCTTAGAACGTATTGATTTGACCCCATAAGCAGGACCAGCACCCTATAGCACATTGCCGCCAGAAGCATAACCTCGTATTTCTTCTAGAGAATCTCCTAATTGTTCTAGATCAACTAGAAAGAGATTCTTTAACCATAAAGAATTCAATTCAGATGTAGGATACCTATCCAGAAGTTTTTGCAACTCAATCATGTATGATGGAATCATCAAAGATTTGACCCTTTCGAACTTTGTCTGTAACTCACTATAGGCTAGATAAACAAAGAGAAGGTGTGTTCGAACGAGTTAACCAGCAACAAGAAAAAAGAAAAGGATTGAATAGAGGAACTCCTGAACATTTGGCAATCTCATATGTGTCGATATCAATGGTGACTCATTATTTTGATGAACCATTTCTTCGGACAGAAGAAGATTATGTAAACATACTCGAAATCTCACTTATCAGATTCCATTGTGGAAGACACAGTTTTTTCTAAAGAATTCACCATGATATATCTAATCCACACATAATATTATGAAAAATGGATACAAATTTTTGGCTGCTACTTAGTATCAGCAAAAGGTCTGAAAAGGTATCTAAAAGTATCAAATTTAGATATTTGTATCCTATGTTTGGAATATATTCCATTTTAAGAGAGTTGAAAAAGCACTATCTTGTTGAAAGGTTCTATACATTCGCCCTTTCTCAAGGCATTTCTTGAGATAAAGACCCCATTTTTTCTTCTTTTCGGATGGTAAATATTTCTCAAAACATGAATTGTGAATCAAACCCATGGTTGAATTGCAATTGAGATACTGATGCAAGTTCTTCCCTTTTGAATAAGACAGATTCATATCTGAAAGATGTTGACAATAAGTTCTTTCAAAATTGACTATTTGTCCTTCTGTTTGAAGTGTTCAAAAAATGTCTGCGATCGAGTAAATAGCTCTATGAATGAATGGATCGGATCGAATTGGAAAATGGAAATATTTGTACAATTTATACTTTTCGTCGCCATTTTGTGGGAAATTGTTAGTTATGAATATGTTAGACACCTGTAACTCGAATGGTGAAATAGTATCTCTCTCCAAAAAAACATATTTTTTTTACCACTGCCTAAAGAAAATATTTTGTTTGCGAATGAACAAGATATTAAGGAATTGTCCGTACGTAAAATCATAATTATTGATACGGGCCTGTTCCACATAAAAAAGGAATCCTTTGTTACAATAGAAGTAGAAGTGATGTGTATTATTCAAGAATCGAAGTCGATTTGCTTTATAAAAAGAAGATATCAATGAATTTCTATGAAATGGTTTCATGGGATTCAGACAATTGTCTTGATCATGGGATATCATTAAGAAATAGGAATCCATGTTATCAAAATATTTCCTGCAATTATTTCTAGTATGAAATTAGACAATCATCCACTTTGGTATATTATTGAACAAAAATTGTGATACTGTTCCTCCATTGATCAAGAATTTCACTTTATGGGAAGTATCATGATCATCCAATAAGAAAGGTTTCCATTTTTTCAAATGAACGATTTGAAAACCTATTGATTCTAACAACTAATTGCAGAGTTGATCATTTGGACCTTTCAATTCATAAATGTGGATCTCAAACCTATGAATGGGGATATTCCCAAAACTCACAAAGAAAAAAGGAAGTGAGTTAGACAAAAGGAGAAGAAACTTTGATAAATCTTTTTTGTTGATAACCTCAGACCAATCAATTGAATATTGATTATTACGTAATCGATTGAGCACTACTTAAAAATGAAAATGGCTATTATGCTCAGAAATGAAATGTTCCAAATGTTCCTGTAAATTCTTGCTCCCATTGGACCATTTGTATCTACATGCATTAGGATCCCGATTCATAGATCTCTCGGTTCGAGAAATAAAAATAAGAGGATCAAACCATTTCTTCTTACTCTTTTTCAAATTTGATAAATGTTGGTTGATCGTATATTTCATTATAGTTCTATGATTCAGAGTATCATTTCCTATTTGATCCTTTTGAATTCCAAATTCCAAGTTGCAATCGGATCTATTCATTAAAAAGAATTGATCCAATACATTTCTCAATAGATTTCTTATGTACCCATAGGTGCTATATTGGATTTGAATTAAATTTTGGATCAATCTATATTGATTGACTGCCTCCATTATGTTGTTGTTAGCAAATACCATTATTTTTGGTTTTGTATATTCCAAATCATTCCCGCAGGAGGTCCGGACCCATTTTTTCTTATCATTCGACTGAAAGATTCATTTTTTTCATAAAAAATAGGAGGTATAACCAATAAAGATTTATTTTTCGATTCATCCCTGAAGTTGAATACCTCATTCAAGAATTGTTTTTGATCTGATATGTAGGAATCAATAGAAAAGGCAAATCCCTTATGATACACCAGATCTAGCTCGGTTATTGATAGAGTGAATAGATCTGCCATTTCTTGAACTTCTGATTCATAATCATGGTGTAACGTGTATCTCGCCTATTCTGGTCATGGAATAGATGAAATAAATAAAAAAATGGATTTCTTTTCAAGAATTAAATTTTATTGGAACTATTCAGTTCATCCTTCGGAACCATATCACATCCCGGATCTGATGAAATAGGATGAATTTAGATGGTATTTTGTAAATACGTAATTATCTTGAATATATTAACTATTTCTTTATTTTTTGATCACCTGGAAAGGACAAAAGAAACATCTTTTTCTTTCTTCAACAATTTCTAATCTTTGGTGGACCTTTCAGTAGGATTCGAACCCAAATGAAGCTCTGACCATCTATCAAAGAAAAAAGAACGAATGAAGCTTGTAGGATTCCTAAGAAATTCTTCGATTTCTTATGGAAGTAGATGATTATTCATCAACTTCTCACGTTCCATGAATAGCCAGGACTTTGAGGGATATCTAGAAAGGCATTTAGGGAATCGGTCTGATTCTATCTCTGTTCATTCTGTTTGAAGAAAGGAAGGATCCCAAAGAATCGATCTTTCTTTTAGTTGTTGAATCTCTCTTTGATTGATTAGTGTGTGATATTTTGAATCCTCATTATTAATGGAATCGAAATGATCTCTAGATCGATCCAAAGATCCTTTCAATTGGCTAGAATCTGTTACTTGAACAAAACTAGATCTTGTAGAATCATATTGAATATTTAACGATACATTCCGTACCTTACTAAAAAATCGATCCTTCTTTACCAACCACACATTGTCTAACCAAATCCAATTCTCTCTCGATATGCTCCTTAAAAAATTCGATTCGTGTGGATTCTTCCCCAAACTACATAAGAGATCTTGGCGGAACTGTCACATATGAAATTGAGCACAATTTTGCAAAGAAATAGCCTACTTGTTTCTCGAGGATAGATGGGAAACATGCTCAATATCATTTGCCTAAATAGTTGACCCAGCTCCTTGCTGTTTGAAGAAACCCTCCACTTCAATTGGTATTTTTTCACGAAAAGCAAACATGAGATAACAAATCCAGTTTTTCACTAAGATTTAGAATAGCTGTCCTAAATTCAAGTTGATTATGTTTGGCCTCTTCCTCAGAGAAAGACGATCAAACAATTCCCAATCATGGTCCTTGTGGATTGGATCATCCATAGAATATACAAAAAGAAACTCCAGATATTTGATATCTTTCTTTTTGAATGAGATCTCAATTCCAGTGATGGTTTCATTAGATATCTTACAACTAGAATCCCTTTTTTTCCTGATCCAGTTCCTCCACCACCGCGAACCCTAGATTTGGGCATGATACACTTTTTAGTTATCGGGAGAGCCTAAGTACTCTCTTTCGGATCTAGGAAATAGCTCTCAGAGATCTTTTTGCCTTTTGGAAGTTACAAGAGCAAAACAATCAACCTATTGATATTGGAAGACCCAAAACATTCTTACAATGTATCATTTCTGGGTCCAATGAAATTCATAGGTATAGGAAGAAGGCCTGTCAAATAGAGAATTTTTCTTTCGACCATCTTTCGAGTATTAATACAATATATAAGGATCAGTACTACAAATAATACTACACCCTTGATCATGAAATATCGATTCTTGTTGAACCCTAAAAATGTGAATTGTGTGAAATTAGGATACTCCAAATTTGGGAGTCCAAGAGTTTTATAAAATGTTCTTGATGGAAAAAAATGTGAATGAAAGATCTCACTGAATTGATTTGGGTCCATGAATCTAAGAAATAGTGAGAATTCTTTATTTATCTCAATATCTCTCTTAATTCGAAAATCTGAGATTTCAGTCTCAGGATGTCCTTTCATTGAGTCCTCCTAAATTTAATTGATTTATCCTCAAGATTTCATTTGAATTGGAATTTGGTTATTCACCATGTACGAGGATCCTCGCTAAGCATCCATGGTTGAATGGTTAAAGCGCCCAACTCATGATTGCCAAATTCGTAGGTTTAATTCCTACTGGATGCACGCTAATGGGACCCTCCAATAAAATAAGTCTATTGGAATTGGCTTTGTATCAATGGAATCTCATCATCTATACATAACAAATTGGTGTGGTATATTGATATCATAACATATGAACAATAAGAACTAGCATTCTTATTAAGACTAGAACTCATAGGGAAGAAAATAGATTTATGGATGGAATCAAACATGCAGTATTTATAGACAAAAGTATTCAGTTATTGTTGAAAAATCCATACACTTCTAATGTCGAATCAAGATCAACTAGGACAAAAATAAAGCATTTGGTCGAACTGTTCTTTGGTGCCAAGGTAATAGCTATAAATAGTCATCGATGCCTGGGAAAGTGTAGAAGACTGGGACCTCTTATGGGACATACAATGCATAATGTACGATCATTATGCTTCAACCAGGTTATTCTATTCCACCTGTTAGAAATAAAAAAACTTAAATCAAAATACTTAATAGCATGGCGATACATTTATACAAAACTTCTACCTCAAGCACATGCAAAGGAGCCGTAGACAGTCAAGTGAAATCTAATCCACGAAATAATTTGATCTATAGGTAGCATCGTTGTGGTAAAGGTCGTAATGCCAGAGGAATCATTACCGCAAGGCATAAAGGCGGAGGTTATAAGCGTCTATACCATAAAATCAATTTTTGATGGAACAAAAAAGACATATATGGTATAATCGTAACTATAGAATATGATCCTAATTGAAATGCATACATTTGTCTCATACACTATGGGGATGGTGAGAAAAGATATATTTTACATCCCAGAGGGGCTATAATTGGAGATACATTATTTCTGGTACATAAGTTCCTATAAAAATGGGAAATGCCCTACCTTTAAGTGCGGTTTGAACTATTGATTTATGTAATTGGAAGTAACCAATCAGGTTTATGATGAAACCTATCCAATTTGAGTACCTCTATAGGATAGACCTCAACAGAAAATCGAAAAGTAACGGCAGCAAGTGATTGAGTTTAGTAGTTCCTCATATAAAATTATTGACTCTTAAGATATAGTAATATGGAGAGGACAAAATTTTTCAAGCACCGGCAAAACCAAAAGAGCCCTTTGTTTCAAAGAGATGAGGATGGGTTATTCACATTTCATTTGATAGTAGAGGCGAATTGAAAGCTAAGCAGTGGTAATTCTAACGATTCATAGGGGGAAAAACTAGAGATGTCTCCTACGTTACCCATAATATGTGGAAGTATCAACGTAATTTCATAGAGTCATTCGGTCTGAATGTGACATGAAGAACATAAGCCAGATGAAGGTGTTGAAAAGGTGGTAATCTTGCCACCTTGTGCAAACCAAAATCCACTAAGGTTTGTACCCTCTTTGTTTCTGTAAAAGAAATATTTTTTTGAATGACCTAATGCAATATTTATGTCTATGTTTTATGTTCCTTTTAATGTCTTTTGAATGCCTAAGTTTTATTGTATTTAGCTTATGAATTGTCTCTTTGTTGGGTATTGATTTTATTTTGTAAAATGGCTATGTGCTGGAAACAGTGTTTCCAACAACATGGGTCCATTTTTAGGGCTGGCATTCTCTGAGCTTTTATAATGGAGGTTATGATTTTTGGATATGTTGTAATAGATATGTAAATGAAAAAAAAAAAAAAGAATGACTCAAGAAGGCCTTGGGAAGCCCAATATATATAGGTTGCAAGTTGGCATAACTGCTGAGATTTCCAGCAGTTATGGTCCATTGGTTTGAGATGAATTGGAGGCCCTACCCAATTATTTTGACTTGGGCTTCTCC
The DNA here is from genome assembly GCF_031755915.1 of Ziziphus jujuba. Taxonomy (NCBI): domain Eukaryota; kingdom Viridiplantae; phylum Streptophyta; class Magnoliopsida; order Rosales; family Rhamnaceae; genus Ziziphus; species Ziziphus jujuba. Next base: position 3,145,527 of record NC_083384.1, on the reverse strand, counting down.
AGATTTCATCCCTGATATTTCAACATGCCACATGCCAAAATTCAAGCAATTTGGATGAAGATATCCCAACCTTCCATCTGGTCAAAGTAGAAGTACAGGATCAGGTGGAGACAGTTTTTTGAAATTCAAAATCTCACAAACTCTTGTCATAATTATGCACTCACATGTGAAGCTGGCGGTTTAACGGTTATGTATCATAATTTTGAGTAGGAAATGTGTAAATTTTGAATTTTAAAGACTTCGATTTGGTCCCACACACACCTCACATGTATGAGACAAGTTTTGTATCTATATATGCAACAAATGAACGAAAAGCAAAAATGATTTAGTGTGTTGTCTAGTTTTATGTGGCCTACTCTAACATCTTCTCTTCTTCTTCCTTCAAAACAAAAACCCTAACAATCCTAAATATCACCATACCAAAAACAAACACAAAAATCACCTAAACATCAAACTAAAAACCAGATTAAAGGTTATGCACAAGACTCTTGGCCAAGTGAACCTAAAACCACACCAAACTCCAATAGAAGGAACGGGAAGACCTAAGATGTAGAAGATCATAACATGAGTGATTCAGTAGATTTTGATTCCTATATATCCACTCATGTGGTACTTCATTATATGATATATATATATAAGAATTATACGATATATATAAGATCATATGTATAGATATCATCATCTACATCCAAAAAGCCGTATGCTTTGGAAGAAGCTTGTACAGTTTGGGAAAGGGTTTTGATTGGTCAAAAAGAAGAATCTACTTCAACTGGTATGCCCTTAGGCACGGCCATACATAACATAGAAATCACACTTGGAAAGGGTGGACAATTAGCTAGGGCAGCAGGTGCTGTAGTGAAACTGATTGCAAAAGAGGGGAAATCGGCCGCATTAAAATTACCTTATGGGGAGGTTTGTTTGATACCCAAAAATTGCTCACCAACAGCCAGCCTAGTGGGGAATATTGGGGTGAACCATAAAAGTTTGGGTAGGTAAGCCCACAACCCCTTGGGGTTATCCTACACTTGGAAGAAGAAGTAGAAAAAGGAATAAATATAGTGATAATTTGATTATTCATTGCCATAGTAAATAGAATTTTTTTCTTTATACTTACAAAAAAAGAAAAAGAAAATAGGAGTAATTAATTGTGACACGTTCACTAAAAAAATACGCTTAACACAAAAGCATAAAAAGAAATAATAGTCACTTAGTCCCGAGTGTCTACCATTATATCGAAAATGATCGACCATACTATTGCTATCCATAATGGAAAGGAGCATTTTCCAATGTATATAATAGATCATATGGTAGGACATAAAATTGGGGGAATTTTCAGCTACTCTAAGTTTCCAAGGACATGCAAAAAATGATAATAGATCTCGTCGTTAATAATTTTTTAATAAATGCAAAAAGTGATTATAGATACTTATTGTTCATTAGTGAGAGGTAAACCTTATGAGAAAGAAGAAAAATTGGTTTCTTCTGCAGCAGAAAATGCTAATCACAATAGAGGTTTCACCAAAGCAAAGTTAAAAATTAGTAAAGCAGAAGTCAACGAAGGCATTATTGTGAAAAAATTAAAACCTCGAGCTCGGGGACAAGGTTATCCAATAAAAAGACCAACTTGTCATATAACTATTGTACTAAAATATACAGCTGTACATTATTATACAGACTATTTAAAGAACAAAATTATCTTTGAAGAATTTTAAAGTTAAATGATAAATATTTTTTATAATAAAAAATACAAATAAAATATGCCATATTATGCTTTAAAAAAATGGATGAATAAAAAAATGAAGTACATCGATATGCCATGTCATGATATGTATAGTAGCGGGGGATTATTGGAGAAAAAATAAATCCACTTGGTTTCAGACTTGGTGCAACCTAAGGTCATCATTCTCTTTGGTTTGCACAACCAAAAAATTATTTGGAGGATCAAAAAGAAGATCAAAAAATATGAAACGGTATCAAGAATTATGTACAAAAAAATATGAAAATATCTTCTAGTGTCGAGGGAATTTCATGTATAGAAATTAAAAAACAAATTGATTTGATTCAAGTCATAATCTATGTGGGATTCCCAAAGTTATTAATAGAACCTAGAAGAAGCAAAAATTACACATGACTGTACAAAAAGAACTTATTTGTGTGAACCGACAACTCAACATTTCTATTACAAGAATTGAAAGCCCTTATGGAAACCCTAATATTCTTGAAGAATTTATAGCCGGACAATTAAAAAATAGAGTTTTATTTTGTAAATCAATAAAAAAAAGCTATTGAATTAACTGAACAGGCAGGTACAAAAGGAATTCAATTACAAATTGCAGGGCTTATGAATGGAAAAGAAATTGCACGTGTCGAATGGATCAGAGAAGGAAAGGTTCCTCTACAAACCATTCAAGCTAAAACTCATTACTGTTCCTATACAATTCAAACTATTTCTGGGGTATTAGGCATCTAAATTTAGATATTTATAGAAGAGGAATAATAGGCCTTTACTTGACTTATCTTTAGTTCTATTCTATCCATCCAATAATAGAACAAAAAAATGACAAATTCTTTCATTCTTTTTCTCCTAACTCAAAACAAAAATGAACAATTCTATAAGGTTGAATAAAAAATCAATTAATCATATGATATAATTGCTATGCTTAGTGTGTGACTCAATGGTTTTTTTAGGATTAGGAATCATAAAAAAAATAAATAAAAACAAGAAGTACCAGCCCATAGTATGAACTAATAACTATTATAGAACTAATATAAACATAGAACTAATATAGAACTAGTAACCAACTCATCGCTTTGCATTATCTTGATATAAAAAACCAATCGAGATATGATATATTGGTCATATCAATGTAGCAACTGAAATCTTTTTTGCATAACCAAACAACACAAAAGAAAAAACTAATCCAAGTCTGAGTTGTAAAGAAAAAAAATATGCAGATAAATGGAAGGATGAGAGAAAGAGCGAAAAAAAACAAATATCAATGATATATGACTCCAATATGTAAGGTCTATGATTCATCTCATAATGAGGAATGTAATAAAGAATTAATACTGATTGGTCTATAATTATAAAAATATGTTCATAGAAAAAGAATTAAGAACCCCGAGCTAATAAGTACTGAGAGGATTGACTCGAGAACAAATCATATTTCGTTAGGGGCTCCAGACTTAACCATTAATCGAGAAGTGAGGGGAATGATAGAACCTACGAATACATAAGATTATATTGAAAATGAATCTTAATGATTCATTGGGTAGGATGGCGGAATGAGTAAACAGACTAATCCTACAACTGAATATTGAAAGAGTAAATTTCCACTCGTGAAAATTTTGATTTTATTGGATTTCTAAATTTTAACCAATCTAATATGATAATAAAAAGCAAAACAAAATAAAGATTCGTTATAACATTATAACAAAATGACTTTATCTATATTATTATCTCTAAATAAAAATTATCTATAAATCGGATCCATGTTTAGTTATATATCAAAAAAAAGATATACAAATTTCTAATAGATTAGATGAAATTTCAAACAATCTCATGAATCAATATATTTTTTCAGTATATTACTCATTAAATACATAAATATAAATACATAGATATTATTTTTTAATCGTTCCAATCGCGAGGAGCTGGATGAGAAGAAACTCTCATGTTCAATTCTGTTGTTAAGATGGAATTAATAAACAAAATATAACCCCAAAAGAACCAGATTCCATAAACATCATAGAGGAAGAATGAAAGGAATATCTTATCGAGGCAATCATATTTGCTTAGGTAGATATGCTTTTCAAGCGCTTGAACCCGCTTGGATCACATCTCGACAAATTGAATAAGACCTATAGAAACCCATTACAGACCTATATAAACAAATTGTCTGCCACAGTGGGAAAGTATGGGTGCATATATTTCCAGACAAACCAGCTACAAGAAGACCTATAGAAACCTGTATGGGTTTGGGGAAAGGATCTCCTGAATATTGGGTAGCTGTCGTCAAACCCGGTAGAATACTTAATGAAATGAGCAGAGTAGCAGAAAATATAGCCGAAAGGGCTATTTCACCAGCAGCATCAAAAATGCCTATATGAATTCAATTTATTTTTTTGGAATAGGAACGTAGAACCAAAAGCAAAGGTTTTTTGGATGAAAAAGAAAAAAAAAACAATTACAGGTTTCCTTTTTGGTTTTGAACAAACAATATTTCTTTCTTTTTTAATTTTTTTTTACTTCATCCTTTATGTTAATTGAAAAAACAGATAAAAAAATGATTCAACCCCAAAGCCATTTGAATGTAGCGGATAACAACGGACCTCGAGAATTGATGTGTATTCGAATCATAGGAGCTAGTAATCGATGATGTGCTCATATTGGTGACGTTATTGTTGCTGTTATCAAGGAAGCAGTACCAAATACACCTCTAGAATGATCAGAAGTGATCAGAGCTGTAATTGTACGTACTTGGAAAGAGCTTAAACGTGAGAACTGTATGATCATACGATATGATGCAATGTTACGGTTGTTATTGATCAAGAAATAAATCCAAAAGGAACTCGAATTTTTTGCGTGATCACCTGAGAATTAAGATAGTAAAATTTCACTAAAATAGTTTCATTAGCACCCAAAGTATTATAAGAATACACCATAACATAATTAATATAAATAATTATAACATAACTAATATAATTAATATAGTTATAATATTTAACTAAGTATTTAACTGAAATTGATTAAGATTATTTAGTAAGTTGAGATTGGTTGAGTCTCACGTATATGCCTCTAAGAATTCATAATTAGAAAATAAAGAAAAACAGAAAAAAAGCATGTTGATTATATCAAAATTTGAGTACAACAATAATATGAGTTTATCATGAATAAAGACATTATTGCTGACATAATAACCTCTATATGAAATGCTGACATGAATAAAAAAAGAACAGTTCAAATACCATCTACTAATATTATTGAAAACAATGTTAAAAATCCTTTTATACGAAGGTTTTATTGAAAAAATGCGGAAACATCAGGAAAACAACAAAGAGTTTTTGGTTTGAACCCTACGACATAGAAGGAATAGGAAAGGACCGTATAAAGCTGTTTTAAATTTAAAATCGATCAGCCGACCCAGTCTACGAATATATTCTAACTATCAATGAATTCCTAGAATTTTAGGTGGAATGGAGATTGTAATTCTTTCTACTTATTGGGGTATAATGACAGACAAAGAGGCTCGATTAGAAGAAATTGGTGGAGAACTTGTGTGTTATATAGGGTACTCTTTCTAATATGCAAATTATATGTAGAACTTTCATATTTGTGACAAAAAAAAAAAAAGGTAGGGCGGTTTTCTAAGATCACCCTTCCTGTATTAGGTGATAGCTCAAGGAGTTTGACCTAAAATGAAAGAAAAAAAAGGATTCATGAAGGTTGAATTACTGCATGACTACCCAATAGTATAGTCTAAATTTGTTTAGATCATTACAAAAAAAAAGCCTTTGAACAACCAGTAATTTGGTTGCAAAACGTCCTATTTTGGTCGCGAGTGGTTTTGAGAGACCAAAAAACCGTGGTCATGACATGATTGTTTAAACGTCGTAACAGATTCTATTTCGCGACCAATAAATGTTGGTTGCTAAATCTTTTGAGGTTTTAGTGGCCAGTTTTTAAGGAGCCTGTGACCATAAATTAGTCCTTAAAACTCCTTGAATATTAGAAAGGACACCAATTTTAAGCTTTTACCAACCAATAATAAAATATGAGCAACCAATATTTGGTCACTCAATGCTGTGTTGGTGACTAGTTGTGGTCACTTTAAGCATATACTTTGGTCATCAAAAACTTATAACTTGGTAACCAAAAAATGTTATGGGACCAATTATTAAAATCTTCATTGCCAAAATAGTGGTCATTAGAAACCATCTTCAATGACAAAACGTTCTAGTCATCGAAAGAGTTGTTGAACGACCACGTAGTTGGTTACAAAAATATGGTTTTAGTAGCAATGTCATTTGGTCGCATAAAATTAGTTTCAATGACTAATTGTTTCGTCCTTAAATAGTGTTTTAGTGACACATTTTTGTGGTCACTAACATTATCGGTATAGTGACTAGTTGCATTTGGTGGTAAAATTTATTACTCTGTAACTATGATTTGGTCATCGAGAAAATTTTCACTAACGAATGTTGTGGTCAATAATAATCATTGCCAATTTGAAATGCAATTTAATGACCAAAATGTTAGTCACTGTATCCCTTTTTTAGTGACTGAGAATTGGTCAATAACAATTAATGAAGTGAGAAGATGTTTCAACAACCCAATTCATTTATATAATTGGCATTAGCAATTATCAATATTGGGTTTCTGTAAACCTTTATTTTGGTATCTATTGAATGGTTTGGTGAAATATAATTTGAGTGACCAACAGATTGGTAGTGAATTATGCTTGTGCATGTTAATAAATATTAATAATATTATATAATTTCAATTATATGTTTAACTAATAAGCATAAAACTGATTATATTATTATAAATTTCATTACACACATGACATTGATATCACACTATATTTACATTGCAAACATAAAATATTAAAGAAGAAAAAGCATCTGTATATAACATGAATAAAGCAAACAATATAATTTATACTTGTGGGATGCTACAATGTAATTTGAAAAACCCGCACCAATATCCATGCTTACTATAGTCGTACCATAAACTGTATCCACGCATGTTTGTTGTAATCATACCATCTCATTCTTAAAATATAAAAAAACATTAAAAAAAAAATTGAAGACAAAATACAAACGAAACAATTAGAAACAAATTACTAATTGATGGATATTGGGGAAAAAATGTCCATAACTGATTCCTCACTTCCATTGAAATTCTCCAAGAACACTAAATGCATTTGTGAATATTTGAAAAATAGAGGCAATAATAAAATTTAGGAAAAAAAGATAAACTCTAAAAAATGCAATAAAAATTTCACCAATAAAACATTTTTTATTAAGCCAATAGCATTCATGATTGAGCATAAATTAAACCAGAAAATAAATAATTAATTTTCAATCAAAACAAACTCTACACAAATATACAAGTAATTCTCAATCTAAAAATAACATGCACAAGGTAAAACATTGAAGGAAAGAGAATCACTGTTACTCTGAATACTATCATGAATTGGAATAAAAACAAATATACGTATATATATGTATCCTCCTAATTCTCTTTAAGAAATAGCCTATTAAGATCATGATCTGCATTGTAGAGGTAATCAATTGCAACAAAAAAAAAAAAAAAAAAAGGTCCTCGTTTTTCTGATTAGGTGCTTGTCCAAGGTGATACGATGGTGCAATATATTTTATTATGATGACGCCCTTATTTTAAAAATAAAAGTATATTGAAATTGATGATAACATAAACATAAAGAAATTATTAAGTGAGAATATAAATATATGTAATTAATAATTGCAAATAAACTACATTCAAAAGATAGCATAGGTTATATTAACCTAGTTAAAATGGAGCATGATCATCATAAACATGAATACAAATCATTGTACAAATACAATAGCATGATGAACATAAATCATTACATAAATACAACAGTACAAGTATTAGTATATGCAAAGTGATGGAACTTTCTAATATGTCCAAGGTGATAACATGGTGCAATATAACCATAGTCTAATAAAACTTTAAAAAATAAGAGTATAGGTAAAGTGATCACAATAAAAACAAAAAAGAATTATTAGCTGACAATATGAACATTCTGGACTTAATATATATATATATATATATATATGCTAGTAAGCTATATTAAAAAGGCAACATATAGTTATATTAAATTAGTTTGAAATGGAGCATGATCATCTTTAACATGAACATAAATCATTACATAGGAAACTGAACAAAGGGAAAAAAAATATGTATATATATATATATAGTTATTTATGCAAATGAGCCAGTATCTTCATTGGTTTCACCATTACTTAACAACTCATCTTCATTATCATTGTCGGTTTCCTCATTGTACTCGCCATTATCTTCACTCTCTGTGCCACTATCTGCATCTTCGTAATCTTCACTCTCTGCACCACTCTCTATGCTACTATCTGCATCTTCAAAATCTTCACTCTCTTCTCACTATGATGCGAATCCGCTCGAACCCCGTACAACCGACAACCCGCTGGGGTGCTAATCCGTTACGGATGAAGGTGGGACCAATCACTAGAGCACAAGCCAAGACGTTCAAGGATAACCTTGCTGTGCTTATTCAAAGGATAAATCATAATCAAGAAGGAATGATCATGACCAAAGAACCAAGACTTGTTTTGCTGATACAAGCACTGGAGACTGGTACAGACCCGGGTGATGATTTTGGTACATTTTTGGAGTCCGGGAAGCATGAAATGGTTCCAATGCTTTATGGGTTCAATACATATGCCTAAGAGGTCATGGAATCAAGTTAAAGCAGCCTCAAATGCAATCAAAAAGGGCTTGTACAGACAGCATCAACAATTTGGCCGAATTTGCTGTATTGCTTGCTGGCTTTACTGTATTTTACTGTATTAGCCTTTTCTTATTTTTCCAAGCATGGGCAACGTGTGGGACTTCATATTCAGCTTATTTGGCATCCTAAAAAGATCTAGAAGCTGATTTGGAGCTCAAAGAGGTCAAGATTGATCAAAGTCAACTTGATCAAAAGGCTAGCATTTTTAGTTTCCTAATTTGTTTTTACTTTTTATTTTAGGAAACTACCATTACTTTTTGGCTTTTATTTATTTATTTTCTGGACAAATAACTTTAGGACGGTTTTTATTTTATTCTTTCCATTGTAAATTAATTAATTCATAATTTAATAGAAAGGAATTAATTAATCAAACTTAGATTAGGAAAGGAAGTATAGTTTCGGCCAACTAGGTTTCTTTATGTGTGGTGGCCGGTTTTCTTTATGTTCTAGGGTTTTTAAGTTATCTTTTCAAAGCCTATTTAAAGGCTTAGTTATCAATAAGAATTAAGTTTGATTTGATTAAGAAAATACTTGTGAGATTAATTATCTTTTTGTTCTTCGAGAACACCTAAAACACCATTAGAGAATTGGTTGTTTTAGCTTGACCTATCAATAGGTTTTCCATCCCCTATTGTGGTGTCTACATTATACAAAGGTTTCTAACCACAGGTTGGTTAGAGGTTGAGGTCCATTCCATTAGAACTTGAACTTAATTGAGATCCGGGCTAATATAATACTGGTTTAGGAGCAGGTCGTCCTAGGTTCGTATCACACTATCTACATCTTCATAGTATGTTGCACTCTTCAAATCAATTTTTGTTGGTTCAATATCTTCACGATTAAGATTTTCAATATCAATTGATTCAAATAAAATTTGAATGTCCATTGAATCATTTTCTTGATAAGCATCCAACTCATCAACTTCAAATGAATCACCATGATCATCAACTTCATCTAACCTGTTTGGAAAATGATACGAACTTAGGACGACCTGCACCTAAACCCGTATTATATTAGTCCGGATCTTAATTATGCTCAAGTTCTAATGGAATTGACCTCAACCCCTAACCAACCTATGGTTAGAAATCTTGGTATAATGTAGACGCCATAATAGGGGATGGAAAACCTATTGATAAGTCAAGCTAAAACAGCCTATTTTCTAATGGTGTTTTAGGTGTTGTCAAAGAACAAAGAGATAATTAATCTCACAAGTATTTTCTCAATCAAATCAAGGTTGTATTCTTATTGAAAATAAGCCTTTAAATAGGCTTTGAAAGAAACAAAATAAACCTTAAAAACCCTAGGAAAAACCAGCCACACAATGAAGAGTTCTAGCTTGACCGAATCTTTCCTTTTTCCTAATATAATTAATTAATTCCCTTATTTCAATTAGGAATTAATTAATTTACAAAAAAAATAATAAAATAAAAACTTTCCTAAACTTATTTGTTCAATAAGTAAATAAATATAAATCCAAAATTAAAGATAGTTTCCTAAAACAAAAAGTAAAAACAAATTAGGAAACTAAATATGGTAATTTTCGGCTATGTTGATAATGACCCTTCTTTGACCTAATTAGACTCCAAATCAGCTTCAATAGTCTTTGTGGAATGCCAAATAAGCTTATTATAAAGTTCCTCACGTTGCCCTTGCTTAGAAATATGAGAAAAGGCTAATACAATAAAATATAGTAAAGCTATCAAAGAATACAGCAAATTTCGGCCTTTCTTCCCCTTGTGTGCAAACCACTATGTTGTTCGGCTTTGAAACTACTTTGGCTGGTTTCTATGACTCATCCACCATATGAATTGAACCCATAGGAATGGGGATCCAATTCCTACAACCCAACCTCCATATTGGCACTAAAAACGTCACCCGGGCCCGTTTTGGCTTCTATTGCTTGTATGAGTAAACAGGCCTTGGTTCTTCAGTTATGAACAACCCCTATTGATTATGATTTATTCCTTAGATAAAGACAGCAAGATTGTCCTTGAACTTCTTGGCTTGGGCTCTATTGATCGGCCCCACCTTCATTTGTATTGGATCAACACCCCAACGGGTTGTCGGTTGAACGGTTTCAGGCGGATTCGCATCATTCCCCTCCTCTTGAAAAGGATTTGCCCTCAAATCAAAGTCATCACCTGCAGTAAAAGTGATGTGATTCCGCCCGAGGCCGCTCAACCGATAACCCGCTGGGGTGCTGACTCGACACGGATGAAGACTAGGCCAATCAAAAGAGCTCAAATTAAGAGATTTAAGGGTAACCTGGGAGTATTTATACAGAGGTTAATCAATCTCAACAGAGCTTGTCTATACTTGAAGATACAAAGCCTATTCGAAGCATCCAAGTGGTGGAAGTCGATACGGACCCGGGTGACGGTTTTGATACATTTTTGGAGTCCGGGAAGCATGAAATGGTTCCAATGCTTTATGGGTTCAATACATATGCCTAAGAGGTCATGGAATCAAGTTAAAGCAGCCTCAAATGCAATCAAAAAGGGCTTGTACGGACAGCCTCAACAATTTGGCCGAATTTGCTGTATTGCTTGCTGACTTTATTGTATTTTACTGTATTAGCCTTTTCTTATTTTTCCAAGCATGGGCAACATGTGGGACTTCATATTTAGCTTATTTGGCATCCTACAAATCATCTAGGAGCTGATTTGAAGCTCAAAGAGGTTAAAGATTGATCAAAGTCAAATTGATCAAAAAGGCTAGCATTTTTAGTTTCTTAATTTGTTTTAGTTTTTGTTTTAGGAAACTACCATTACTTTTTGGCTTTTATTTATTTATTTTCTGGAAAAATAACTCTAGGAAGGTTTTTATTTTATTCTTTCCATTGTAAATTAATTAATTCCTAATTTACTATAAAGGAATTAATTAATCAAACTTAGATTAGGAAAGGAAGTATAGTTTCAGCCAACTAGGTTTCTTTATGTGTGGTTGCTGGTTTTCTTTATGTTCTAGGGTTTTATTTCGTGGCTTTGTAGCCTATTTAAAAGACTTAGTTATCAATAAGAAAACAACTTTGATTTGAACCTAGGACGACCTATTTAAAAGACTTAGCTACAATTAGGCACACAAAGTTTGTTTTCCTTAAACATACCCCTGAAATATGTAAAATATATTAAATCCATGTTTCAAACAGGTTCTAAAAATTTCTCCAAAGTCACTATCATGCTCATAAAGTTCTTTCAATTGTTCAAATCCAAGCAATCTAGCATCTAAGGTGGAAAATAGTACATACCTTCGCGATAATGCATCGGCAACCACATTTTCCTTACCTTTTTATAGCGGATCACATATGGAAAGGGTTCAATAAATTCAATCCACTTGGCATGCCTTTGGTTGAGCTTTACTTGACCCTTAATATGCTTCAAAGACTCATGATCCGTATGAATCATAAACTCCTTTGGCATGAGATAATGCTGCCATGTCTCGAAAGCCCTCACCAAAAGCATGCATCTCCTTGTCATATGTCGAGTAGTTTAGTGCAGCTCCATTTAATTTTTCACTAAAGTAGGCTATGGGTCTTTCTTCTTGCATTAAAACAGCTCAAATACCTACACCCGAAGCATCACATTCAATTTCAAAAGTCTTAGAAAAATTTGGCAAAACTAATAAAGGTGCATTACACAATTTTTATTTCAACAAATTAAAATATTTTTCTTGTACTTCCCCCTATTTAAAGCCAACATTCTTCTTGACAACTTCATTCAAAGGTGCAGCTATGGTGCTAAAATCCTTGACAAATCTTGGGTGATTGTTGTAGGAACTGGCCACTCTTTGATTACTTGCACTTTAGCTTGACCCACTTTGATTCCTGCAGCACTTACTACAAATCCTAGAAAAACAAGCTCATATTTGCAAAAATCACACTTGTTCATGTTAGCAAACAATCTTTCCTTTCTAAGAACTTGCAAAACTTACCTAAATTTATCCACATGCTCATCCAAGTTTCGGCTATACACCAAAATAAACAACCACAAATTTACCAATAAATGGACGCATTACATGATTCATAAGCCTCATGAAAGTACTTGGTGCATTAGATTATCCAAAAGACATAACTAACCATTCATACAACCCATATTTAGTTTTAAATGTGGTTTTCCATTCATCACCTTCTTTCATTCTAATTTAATGATAACCACTCCTAAGATCAATTTTAGTAAACATGCAAGCACCATGCAACTCATCAAGCATATCATCTAATCTAGGAATCGGATGTCTATATTTAATAGTGATGTTATTTATAGCCCTACAATCAACACACATTCTCCAAGAACCATCCTTTTTAGGTACCAACAAAATAGGAACAGCACATGGACTTAAACTCTCACGAATATATCCTTTATCAAGCAAGTCACTTACCTGTCTTTGCAGCTCCTTTGTTTCTTCGGGATTGCTTCTATATGCTGGTCTATTTGGTACGGCAGCCCCTGGGACAAAGTCAATTTGATTTTCTATCCCTTGAATAGGTGGTAGTCCACTTGGAATCTCATTCGGAAAAACATCTCCAAATTCCTTCAAAAGAGAAATCATTGAACTTGGCAATTCAAGTTCTTCAAAGTTAGTTTGATCATTAAAATAGTTTTCTTTATATATCATGACCAGCAAGGGTTTCGTACATTCAATAGCCTTATTAATATCCCCTAAACTCAAATAAAAATTCTGGTTTTTCCTCTCTTTTCTTTCTTTTCTTTTCCTTCCATTGGTTTGGCTCTCATTAGCTGAAATTTCTAGATTGTTGGTGCTCTCAGGTTTGCTCTCTTTTCTCACCCCCCTCTCGACTTTCTCTTGGTTTTTCCACTCGATCTGGGTTTTAGAAAGCTTACCTTTGATCAGTAACCTCAATCTCACCTTCTTGAAAGGATGGTGAAGCCGTTGGTGCCATACTTGTTTTCTCCTTGAGTTTTTCGGTCTTCCTCCTTTTTTGCATTTGTAGTTGATCTTTGTAGACCTCCTTGAACGTCAATGGCTCTAGCTTGATTTTCTTCCCTTTAAACCTGAAAACAAGACTATTTTCTCGACCAAAATGAGTAGCATCTTTGTCGAATTGCCATGGTCTACCTAGTAAAATATGTCTGGCATGCATTGGTACAATGTCCCACAAGACAACATCCTCATACCTACCTATATTAAATTTAACTTTGGCTTGCTTATTTACCCTCATCTCACCACTATCATTTAACCATTGTAACTTATAGGGTTCTGGATGTTTAATTGTTTGCAAGCCTAATTTATCAACTACAATATTACTTATCACGTTGGTACAACTCCCACTATCTAAAATCATGCTACAAATCTTACCTTGTATTTCGCAGCGAGTGTGGAAGATGTTTTTTCTTTGTATATGCTCTTCATCTTTGTAGACAGCAAGTACTCTCCTTGAAACCAAGATCAACTTGGCATTATATGTGTCTACTAGTTCAGCTTCATCATCATTGCATTCCTCCTCTTGCTCGGTTTCAGCTTCGATTTCTTCATTTGCAGATTCCAGCTCACCGTCACCCTTTAATACCATGATTCTTCTATTTGGGCATTGGCTGGCTATTGTCCTTTTCCTTGGCACTTAAAACAAATTATTTCTCTGGATTTTTGAGGTTTAGGATCAGATTTTATCTCACCTCTAAGTGCTTGGGCATATTCGTTCTTGGCCTCCCTTTTTGACCGGTTGGTACTTTCTTCTCCAACTTTCAGAGTTGGTTTGATTTCATTAGCTGAATTGTTTCTCCAGCCACTTGAATTGAATCTCCCACTGCTGGAAAAACCTCCAAGCCGTGATCCTACACCCCTCCTCTTGAATTGGTGTTCAAACTTAATGGCTACATGCAACATCTCCTCCAACTCCAAGTACTGTTGCAATTCAAGCTGGTTGGGCAATGTCACGGTTCAAACCACCAAGAAATCTCGTCATTCTTGCATCCCTATCCTCATTCATATTCAGCCTCATCATGAGCATCTCCATCTCTTTGTAATAATCCTCCATAGACCTACTTTCTTGAGACAAGGATTGAAGCCTTTGATGCATTAACCTATGGTAATGTGATGGCCCAAACCCCTTTCTCATGGCTCCTTTCATTTGTCGCCATATTGTGATCAAGTCATCACCAACTCTCCTCCGGGTGCCTTACTCATTTGTCCACCATTGGAGTGCATAATGGCCAAACTCCATTGCTGCCAGCTTCACCTTCTTACCCTCCGAATAATTATGGCAGTCGAATATCATCTCCATCTTTTCTTCCCACTCCAAATATGCCTCGGAATCACTTTTTCCCATGAATGGTGGGATGTTGATCTTGATATTGCTAAAAGTGTCATCTATTTCTTCCCTTCTATACCTTCCATGGCCAGCTCTCTCTTGGACAGCAAAGGTTTCGTCCATGCCGTCCTCAAAGTCTCCACTGAAATTCTCCTCCTAAAATTCCTCTCTCGGTCTCTCACGGCCTCCTTGTCGTCGACCTCGACCTTCATGGAATTCTTGCCTATTTCTTGTGTTCGGCATTCCTTGGGAAACTTCTAGCCTTCCCATCCTTTGATTCATGTGCTCAACTTGAGCACTCACACTCTGTAATTGTTCCAAAACATCTTTCAATTCTATTTGCTCACCACTCCCGGTAACTCATGGATCACCATGAAATCCTACGGACTCTTCTTCATTAATTCTCAGTGGTGTGTCTCCTCTTCTTATTCTTGAATCTGCCATGTTAGTAAAATAGTGCAAAAATAAAATAAATCCTCACAATATTCACTCCCTCACGTGTTTAACTCAAACAAGGTCTTGACATTCGTGTTTGCACACTAGTTTCGGCTTTTACCCTCTTTTAAGCTCACACTCTCTTGCCTTTTTCCACTCAAAGAATTAACTAAAAGTTCTAATTAAAACACCCACAAAACAGCAATTAGATTACAAGTATGTTTTAATTAAACTTATCAATAAAACAGTAGCTAAAAGTAGGCAATACCGAAAGAATTCAACAAAACCTAGCTTCAGCTTTTTTAGGCAAAATAAAGCAGATTAAAGAGAAAACTTTGGAATTTTGAAGAACTGGACCAGATGGTAATAGATTATGAGTTCAAGAATAAAATTATAGAAAAAGAAATTCAAATACGAACAAGAATCAAATTGAAGAAAAATATAGAATAGTTGTTGGTTGTTGTTCTTTGTAATTCAAGTTTTTGTATCAAATCCTTTAACTAATTTTAATCCAAATAATTTAAGCACCCAAAATTCAAATATCCAACAAAATAATTCTCCAGAAACTCAAAATACCACAAATCAAATCTCCAAATCAAACAAGTTCCCAAACTCAAAATTCAAAACCAAATTCAACAAACCCGAAATTTTTTTTTTATTCGGCTTTACTCATCTTTTTTTTTTTTCACTCATAGAACATAAACAATTGAAGTGGCAAGAATAATTACCAAAAGAGATAATTAATCTCACAAGTATTTTCTCAATCAAATCAAGGTTGTATTCTTATTGAAAATAAGCCTTTAAATAAGCTTTGAAAGAAACAAAATTAACCCTAAAAACCCTAGGAAAAACCAGCCACACAATGAAGTATAGCTTGACTGAATCTTTCCTTTTCCTAATCTAATTAATTAATTCCCTTATTTTCAATTAGGAATTAATTAATTTACAAACAAAATAATAAAATAAAAACTTTCCTAAACTTATTTGTTCAATAAGTAAATAAATACAAATCCAAAATTAAAGATAGTTTCCTAAAACAAAAAGTAAAAACAAATTAGGAAACTAAATATGGTAATTTTCGGCTAGGTTGATAATGACCCTACTTTGACCTAATTGGACTCCAAATCAACTTCAATAGTCTTTTTGGAATGCCAAATAAGCTTATTATGAAGTTCCTCACGTTGCCTTTGCTTAGAAATATGAGAAAAGGCTAATACAATAAAATATAGTAAAGCTGATGTGATTCCGCCCAAGCCCGCTCCACCGATAACCCGCTGGGGTGCTGACTCGACATGGATGAAGACTAGGCCAATCACAAGAGCTCAAATTAAGAGATTTAAGGACAACCTGGGAGTATTTATACAGGGGGTAATCAATCTCAATAGAGCTTGTCCATACTTGAGGATACAAAGCCTATTCTAAGCATCCAAGTGGTGGAAGTCGATACTGACCCGGGTGACGGTTTTGGTACATTTTTAGAGTCTGGGAAGCATGAAATGGTTCCAATGATTTATGGGTTCAATAAATATGTCTAAGAGGTCATGGAATCAAGTTAAATCAGCCTCAAATGCAATAAAAAAGATCTTGTACAGACAGCATCAACAATTTGGCCGAATTTGCTGTATTGCTTGCTGGCTTTATTGTATTTTATTGTAATAGCCTTTTCTTATTTTTCCAAGCATGGGCAACGTGTGGGCCTTCATATTCAGGTTATTTGGCATCCTAAAAAGCATCTAGAAGCTGATTTGGAGCTCAAAGAGGTCAAAGATTGATCAAAGTCAATTTGATCAAAAAGACTAGCATTTTTAATTTCCTAATTTGTTTTTACTTTTTGTTTTAGGAAACTACCATTACTTTTTGGCTTTTATTTATTTATTTTCTGGAAAAATAACTTTAGGAAGGTTTTTATTTTATTCTTTCCATTGTAAATTAATTAGTTCCTAATTTAATAGAAAGGAATTAATTAATCAAACTTAGATTAGGAAAGGAAGTATAGTTTCAGCCAACTAGGTTTCTTTATGTGTGGTGGCTGGTTTTCTTTATGTTCTAGGGTTTTATTTCATGGCTATGTAGCCTATTTAAAGGCTTAGTTATCAATAAGAAAAAAACTTTGTTTTGATGGAGAAAATACTTGTGAGATTAATTATCTCTTTGTTCTTTGAGAACACTAAAAACACCATTAGAGAATTGGTTGTTTTAGCTTGACTTATCAATAGGTTTTCCATCCCCTATTGTGGCGTCTACATTATACCAAGGTTTCTAACCACAGGTTGGTTAGGGGTTGAGGTCAATTCCATTATAACTTGAACTTAATTAAAGATCTGGGATAATATAATACGGGTTTAGGAGCAGGTCGTCCTAGGTTCGTATCATTTGGTATCAGAGCTAAATTTTGTTCAGGTTTGATCTATCTTTATTTGCTTTATTTGTTTTTGTGTTATTCTGCAATTTTAGCATTAGGTTAAGGTTGCTTCTATCATCATACACGTTCTGCATAAAAGAAAAATTAAATTCATTCCTAGTTGAATTAGGATTTCCTAGTTTTATCGTATTATTGTTTTCTAGTTTGTTGGTTGTCTTTTATCATTGATCTTGTTAATTTGGTTTTTGTTAATTTTTCTTTGCTGTTTTAGTCTTAAATATTTGCATTCATATATTCAAAAAAAAAAAAAAAAAAGAGTTTGCAGCAACATTTAAAAAAAAAAAAAACTGCACATTTGTGTTTATTTGGAGGTCATGGGTTTTGGTGTTTGTTTTGGAGTTGGAATTGCATTATTATACTAATGTGCAGTTATCAAGAATGAGGAGATGAGAGCCACCCTTGAGGATCAATGAGGAGGAGTCCGTAGCATACCATGGCGATGCTCGAGCTACCGGGAGTGGAGACCAAGTGGACATGAGAGCTGTTTTGGAGTCAATACAGCGGGTTAGTGCTCAAGTTGAGCATGTGAATCAAAGGATGGGAAGGCTAGAAGTTTCCCAAGGAATTCTGAACACAAGAAATATGCAAGAATTCCATGCAGGACGAGGAGGTCGCGAGAGACCGAGAGAGGAATTTAATGAGGAGCCATTTGGTGGAGACTTTGAGGAAGGTATGGACAAAACTTTGACTGTCCAAGATAGAGCTGGCCATGGAAGATATAGGATGGAAGAAACAGATGACAATCTTAGCAATATCAAGATCAACATCCCACCATTCATGGGAAAAAGTGACCCCGAAGCATATTTGGAGTGGGAAGAAAAAATGGAGATGATATTTGACCGCCATAATTATTCGGAGGCTAAGAAGGTGAAATTGGCAGCAATGGAGTTTGGCCATTATGCACTCCAATGGTGGACCAATGAGCAAAACACCCAAAGGAGAGTTGGTGATGACTTGATTACTACATGGCGACAAATGAAAGGAGCCATGCGGAAGCAATTCGTACCATCACACTATCATAGGTTGCTGCATCAAAGACTTCATTCTTTATCTCAAGGACATGGATCCGTGGAGGATTATTACAAGGAGATGGAGATGCTTATGATGAGATTGAACTTGAATGAAGATAGGGAAACAACCATGGCAAGGTTTCTTGGTGGTTTGAATCGTGAAATAGCCAATCAACTAGAATTGGAACAATATGTGGAATTGGAGGAGATGTTGCATGTGGCTATTAAATTAGAGCATCAATTCAAGAGGAGGGGTGTAAGCTCACTGTTTGGAGGAGTTTCTAGTAGTGGAAGGACGAGTTCAAGTGGCTGGAAGAACAATCCCATCTATGAAAGCAAGCTAAAGCCGAAAGTCAAAGAAGAAAGTTCAAATTGGCCAAGGAAGGAGACTAGAACCAAATCTGTGCAAGCACCAAATAATGAGGTAAAATTAGCTCCTAAACCTTCTAGAACTCATGATGTTGTGTGTTTTAAGTGCCAGGGAGGAGGACACATTGCTATCCAATGCCCGAATAGAAGAATCATGGTATTAAAGGCCAATGGCGAGCTAGAATCGAAAAGTGAAGAAAGTGAGGATGAAGCCAAGCAAGAGGAGGAGGACTTGGAGGATGAACCCGAAACCTTACAAGCATCCAATGCTGAATTAAACTTGCTTTCTAGGAGAGTACTTGCTGCATACAAAGATGAGGATGAAATTCAAAGAGAGAACATCTTCCACACCCGATGTGAAATTCAAGGTAAGATTTGTAGTATGATTATTGATAGTGGAAGTTGTACAAATGTAATTAGTAACATTGTAGTTGATAAATTAGGCTTAATAACTATTAAGCATCCAGAACCTTATAGATTACAATGGCTTAATGATAGTGGTGAAATAAAAGTGAATAAACAAGCCAAAGTAAAATTTAATATAGGTAGATATGAGGATGTAGTTTTATGTGATATTGTACCCATGATTGCTGGACATATACTATTAGGTAGACCATGGCAATTTGATAAAGATGCTACTCATTTTGGTCGAGAAAATATTATTGTTTTCAGGTTTAAAGGGAAGAAGGTCAAGCTGGAACCATTATCTCCTAAAGAGGCTTACAAAGACCAATTACAAATGCAACAACGGAGAGAAGCCGAAAAGCTCAAGGAAAAAGCAAGTATGGCACCAACGGCTTCACCATCCTTTCAAGAAGGTAAGAATGAGGTTGCTGATCAAGGTAAGGTTTCTAAGACTCATATTGAGTGGAAAGATCAAGGAAAAACTGAAAGAGAGGGGAAAGAAAGTGGCAAACCCGAGAGCTTGGAGAAGGAAGGGAAATCAGAAGGTTTGTGCCAATCTAAGGGGGAAAAAGAAAAAGAAAGAAAAGAAAGGTCAAGTAGCAACTTTTATTTGAGTTTAGGGGATATTAATAAGGTTATTGAGTGTAAGAAACCTTTGCTGGTCATGATTTATAAAGAAAATTATTTTAATGATCAAACTAACATTGAAGAACTTGAATTGCCAAGTTCAATGATTTCTCTTTTGAAGGAATTTGGAGATGTCTTCCCAAATGAAATTCCAAGTGGACTACCATCCAACCAAGAGGGAAAAGGTGAGCTTGCTGTCCAAGGTAAGTCTTCTAATACTCAAGTTGTGTGGAAAAATTTTAATAAAACCGAGAGTGAGAAATTTGGTGCAAAAGCAGATAGTGAGGAAGGTGAGATGGCCAGGAGTGAGAAAGGAAAGGAAGACAAGAAAGGAAAAATATAAATTTTTATCTTAACTTTGGTGATGTTAATAAAGTAATTATGAATAAGAAATCATTGCTGACCATGAATTTTAAAGATACTTATTTAAAGATGTCTTTATTGCATAGAACTTTATCTACATTGTTGAGAGCTTTACTTAGTGGCAATTTGAAAATTTAAGAAATAACTTTAAAAAGTGTACTTTTTACCATGATGAGCATGTATTTCTAGATTTTGTGGTAATAGTGTTTGACCCAGGAGAATTGGTTTGGTTGCACTTACAAAAGGAAAGTTTTCCTAATCAAAAAAAGCCAAAGCTCATGCAACCTATGGATGGACCTTTTCAAGTTTTGGAGCCGAATAACAAGAATGCATACAAGCTTGGTTTATCGGGTGAGTATAACATGTGTGCTACATTTAATGTTGCTTATTTAACTCCTTTTGCTGCAGGTGATGATGTTGATTTGAGGACAAATCCTTTTCAAGAGGAGCGGAATGATGTGATTCCGCCCGAGCTCGCTCCACCGATGACCCGCTGGGGTGTTGACTCGACATGGATGAAGACTAGGCCATTCACAAGAGCTCAAATTAAGAGATTTAAGGACAACCTGGGAGTATTTATACAGGGGGTAATCAATCTCAACAGAGCTTGTCCATACTTGAAGATACAAAGCCTATTCTAAGCATCCAAGTGGTGGAAGCCGATACGGACCCGGGTGACGGTTTTGGTACATTTTTGGAGTCCGGGAAGCATGAAATGGTTCCAATGATTTATGGGTTCAATACATATGCCTAAGAGGTTATGGAATCAAGTTAAATCAGCCGCAAATGCAATAATAAAGGGCTTGTATAGACAGCATCAACAATTGAGGTCAATTCCATTAGAACTTGAACTTAATTAAAGATCTGGGCTAATATAATACGGGTTTAGGAGCAGGTCGTCCTAGGTTCGTATCAAAAGCTATCAAAGAATACAGCAAATTTCGGCCTTTCTTCCCCTTGTGTGCAAACCACTATGTTGTTCGGCTTTGAAGCTGCTTTGGCTGGTTTCTATGACTCATCCACCATATGAATTGAACCCAGAAGAATGGGGATCCAATTCATACAACCCGACCTCCATATTGGCACTAAAAATGTCACCCGGGACTGTTTTGGCTTCTATTGCTTGTATGAGTAAAACAGGCCTTGGTTCTTTAGATATGGACAACCCCTCTTGATTATGACTTATTCCTTACATAAAGACAGCAAGATTGTCCTTGAACTTCTTGGCTTGGGCTCTAGTGATCGGCCCCACCTTCATTTGTATTGGATCAACACCCCAGCGGGTTGTTGGTTGAGCAGTCTCGGGCGGATTTGCATCAAGAAATCCCATAGATGACGGTGATGCACCTTTTGAACCACTTTCTAGTGTTGACCCATCTTGTAATCATCTACGTAAAACACTTGTTTAGCTTGTGAGGCAAGGACAAAAGGATCGTTGTTATACCAATATGAAGTGACATTAATGCTTGTGATTTGAAACTCTGTGATCATCTTTTTCTTTTTCACATTTATGTCAAACAATGCACATCTAAAAAGTAAACAGAGTGTTTGGACCTATAGTCTAACACAAGAATGTCTTCTATTACCCCATAAAAGTCACAAGATTCACCATCATGATCACCTACAACCTAAATTCCACAATTTTGAGTGACACGCCTATCAACATGAACTTTTGTGTGATATCGAACTCCGTTTACTACACATCCACTATATGATCTTATTCCATAATCAGGACCACATGCTAGTAAGTACAACTTATTAGTTACCATTGGATATTTACATCTACTCAAATATTTTATCTATGAAAATGTAATTTTAATTAGTTAACAATACTTACATATTAAGCTTGAATTTTAGCTTTTGTAACTAATAAATACATACCCATTTTTCAAACCATTGTGGAAATTCCTTTTCTTGTACTTGCAGAATACTTATGACACCCCTGTTTTGCAATAGTGAGGTGTGCTCACTGCAAAAATGTAATTTAATTAGAAGTATGGATTTATTTATTTTGAACTTCAACTAATAATACATAAGTTTTGGTTCTTACTCAATATATGGCTACAACTCACTGCAGTTATAAAGGATGTACCAACGAGCTTTTTTGTAATCATCATCTTTCAATTTAACAAATTGAGGTTTCCCCAACAAGTTTACAAGTTTAGTGAATACTGACAAAGTTGAAGCAGTCTGATTCGCACCATCTTTATTACGTTATGGCTGATTGAATCAAGTTTCAATACCATGAAGGTGCATTGAACAACAAGTTAATGCCACATTGACAACATAACCCTCTGCTATTAAACCATCTGGATGAGCTTTATTTCTCACATATTTTTTCAATGTTCCCAAAGCTCTAATAATGAATGAAAATGATCAAATTAATAAAAAGAAGTAAAAATAAATAAATAAATAAAAGAGTGTAAATTGACTGATCAACTTTAATAACCAAAGGTTTTACCTTTCAAAATGATACATCCAAGAGTATGTACTGGTCTTGCCATTTTTGCCTCATATGGTAGGTGAACTGCTAGATGAGCCATGATATCAAAAAAGGCTAGAGAGAATATTCTTTCCAACTTACACAATGTAAGTATTATCCCCTCTTGTAGCATATCCAAGTCTGAAACAGATAGAGTTTGTGCACAAAGTTTTTGGAAGAACATGCATATTTCAATAATTGTTGCACAAACCTCTTTCTTAATGTAAGGTCTTATACCCATGGGAAAAAAGTTGTTGCAAAAGAACATGACTGTCATGAGTTTTCAAATTTGATACCTTACCATCCTTAATGTTCACATTCTTTGAAATATTAGCAGCATAGCCATCTGGAAATTTGACAGACTTCAAAAACATACAAAACTCATGTTTTTCATCCCTTGTTAATGAAAAACATGCCAAAGGTTTCAAAACTTTACCACCAGTTTCTTGTAAATGCAATTCTTTTCGAATGTTCAGATCCTTTAAATGCATACCTGCCTTGTCAGTATCTTTCAACTTACCTTTGATGTGCAACATTGTTCCAACTATATTATGACAAATGTTTTTCACAATATGCATCACATCTAAATTGTGCCAAAATTTTAATTTAGACCAATATTCTAGTTCAAAAAATATGCTTTTCCTTGTCCAACTTAATTCACAGGCAGCACATTTTCTCTTTTTGTCCACATGGTCAGGATGTTTCCCCGGTCTCCTCTCAATTGTCCTATCTAATTGTTGTCATATTTCAGCTCATGAAAACTATGTTGGAGCTAACCTTTGTTCAGCCTTTCCATCATATTGTCGATTATTTCTTCATGCATGATTTATTGATACATATAGATGATGTCCCATGTAACAAATCTTACTTCTTAAAGGATGGGAAGAAGTATCTTCATTACAAGTTGAACATGCTTTGTATCCTTTTGTACTCCATCCAAAAAGTGTTCCATATGCTGGAAAGTCATGTATTGTCCACAACACTGCTGCATACATTGTAAACCTCTCATTTTTAGAGATGTCATAAGTGGTAACACCATTTGTCCATAGATCTTTCAATTCATCAATCATAGGCCATAAGTACACATCGATGTCTTTTCCAGGTGCTGTTGGGCCTGGTATTAATAGTGACATCATCGAAAAAGTCTTTTTCATGCAGTTCCAAGGTGGCAGATTATAAGGTACTAACATCACTTGCCACTGCAATAATGCAGAAAGTCTGGCAATGAGTTATGCCTATTGATCCACAACTTATGCAAGTCCTTTTACCTCAACCTTGTAATCTTTAAACTCTGTAGCCAACTGAGGGGTGGGTTGGTTAAGCTGCCTGATGTAGCTCTTTCTTGGAGCTGGTCCAACACCATAACTAAATCCAGCATTTCTACCTAGGACCTTTGCACGAATATTAGATTTTGTCAAAACATCCAATGCAGCAGTATCATCAAGAGAAGCATCATCTTATGTCTGCTGCGTTTGTGCTTCTTGAAGCCGAACCATCTCATTCTAACAACATGAAAGGTATAAAAATGTCATTATGGGATATTACAAGTATGTCAAACCAGTTAAGGATCGATAAGTAAAACTTACATATCTTAATTCAACTATAACATTATTCCATCCTTTTTTTTTTGTGTTCAGTGTGTTCTCTTAAATAACTCAATCTCACCGATCGGTTCATTTGAAGATGACTACAAAATAAAAAGAACGATAATTTTACTTGCTTGCTTAAACAAAGGGAAGGGAAAGTCACCTTCGTATTCGGGACTAAACCTTCTGTATGTATATATATGCATAAATAGACACTTATATAACATTATAATCATAATCTCCAAATTTGATTCAACATTCCAATGAATCACCAGAATTGATAGCTTTGAAACAGCTCACAAACAGAGGTAACAACAAATCAATAGAATCACAAAGAACTATAACTACAAGGCAGTAGAAATCCAATATCAACAAAGTTGATGCATAAACAGTTTATAGGAACAACAAAAGTAGTAATAGTAAATGTCCCTTTTAGCTG
This sequence comes from Ziziphus jujuba, assembly GCF_031755915.1. Classification (NCBI taxonomy): domain Eukaryota; kingdom Viridiplantae; phylum Streptophyta; class Magnoliopsida; order Rosales; family Rhamnaceae; genus Ziziphus; species Ziziphus jujuba. The sequence goes on along the minus strand of NC_083384.1, from coordinate 3,120,593 downwards.
ATACTATTGACTTTTTTGCCTTTCTACCATGGAAATGAAACTAAATAGTCACTAAAGCCATGGAATTCTAAGCTCAAACCCACTTCTGCTATAGATACATGACATATATTATAAACTGTCAAAGGACCAAAACTAGTAAAAATCCAAAAAGCATCCAATGACAACCAAATTTCAATAGACATAAGATGCATAAGCAAGAGGTTTATCTTTAAACTTGCTAAGTAAACACTAAGATTTCAAAGATATTAATGCAATTGGTAATTTCACCTACCAAGCACTTTATGAATTGACAATTTACCGTAATATGGAAAAATAATAAAGAAATAATAATCCATTCTCAAATATAACTAAAGTCATTTATGAAGAATGTCAAACCAGTGCTCTGCCCTTGTTGCAATAAACTATCTTGATCCAACACGATGATTATATAGCCTTTTAGCGCTATTACATTGCCCTGCCTTAGAACATTTCTGCATATATAAAATAAATGGTTTAGAATATGATACAGATATAAACATGAATTTAAAAAATGTTTGAAACAGTTTAAAATGTTCTAACTCACCAAAAATTATGGACTCCCAAAATGAGCACACAACCATTCCCAATCTTCTTGACATCGTAGTCTTTTTGGTCTACATTACAATGGGTCTTTGCGTTGCATCTTACACAGCTTGAAATGATTGTTGCAATAACTTCTATTGTTTTTGTACATATCACGACAATGCCTCTCAACAATCTCTATCCACTGAGGATCATTCAGATCAATGTCAAACCGATCCTTATACACAGAAGGAAAATAAAACCTCGTTAGTTATTATAATACTGATATGGTATATCAATGATATGAGTATAAGTTTTACTCACATCAATATGTTTGTAGACAATTTTCCTTTCATCATCAGAAGCATATTTCCATCCCTTCAATCTTGGTGAAACAAAGTTATGCACAGCATTGCTGATCTGATTGGCAAAGGGAGAACAATGGTAACCATATGCATGCATATCCAAATCGCTTACTTGGATGCGAAGTTTAGTATTGGATGCATTGTTTTAAGAATTTCCAATCCTCGAGTAATGCGACGTGTATTTTTCTTCGTTAGACCTACAAAGTGAAATAATGTTAATTAATAATTCTATGTACTATAGATTCTCAATTTACATAACATATATGATAGATTACGAACATACCAGTGGATACAGGTGTATCTTCAATACTCTCATCTATAGGATCTATAGCAGAATGACCTCTAGACGATGTAATGTTTGGAATTGGTGTTTCCACATACTCTGGACCACTAGGTATTGATGTCTCACTAGGCGTTGGTGCAAATTTAAAGTAATATTTTGGCAATATTTGTTTCCCCTATATTACCATCATGCAAGCATAAAAAATAATATCAATACTATATCTAAGGGATTGGCATTGTCAATAATCTTAATCATTCAATTCTTTTGTTATACGTGTATATATATATACATGTATATATGCATAAATGAAGCAATCATCGTTGATCTTATGGAAATGTTATAGTCCCTTTTTATTCTATTTCTCAAACCCACATATTTATATATGTATATGCATCTACATAAATGGAGGATGCCATAAGTATTCCAATCTCCACAAATTATGCACCATGCCTACACAAGGTGATCATAAATAATAATTAGACAATTAGTTATATATATTCAATAGGAGTTATTCTAATTCGATTTCTCCATTCACTTCCCAATGTGCAATAATATTATATATTGATATTCATTTAGATTTTTGCTATGTTATGGGTTTATTATTTGACAGGTTACAAAGTCCATTATTCAACATTGAACAATTTAGAAGTTCTTAAAAGTCCCAATCCAAAAAACCAAAATATAGTAAAAATCTAGAAACTGTCTTATTTGTTTATAGGTGGGAAAACCATATTTACTTCTTTACCTCGAGTTTTTTCCCATTTTCAGTTACCCTTTTTTTTTCTTTCTTTTTTCTTTTTTTTTTCTTTTTATACATTTTGGTTCGGTATCTCTCAAAAACAAAAAATCTCAATCAGTCAAATTACGATGCTTGTGTTTTTTTCAAAAGCAATAGAACAGATCAAGAAAATTCTAACACTTAAGACTCATTATATTATGTTAAGAACATAGGAAAAAGGATAAAAATGCAATTATGTATCAACATGTGGCCAAAATTTCTAGAACTTTATTGTTTGAAAATATCAACCACACTGCCAAAAACAAATAACATAGAGGAACATAGGCTCCTCTCACTCAATATACCTATCTCTCATGAAACACCACAACAAATGTAGAGGGAAAAAAAGAAGAAGTTATAGATGTCTCTTACCAAGAGCATACTTGCTTCCTCTCACGTCCCTAATAAATCCTTCAATACTTCCATTATCAACTCATTAAATATGGTTGACTCTTTTTCATATGTAACAAAGAACTAACCCATCCTTCACCTACATTTCATGGAATGAGTAACTTAGAGAAAAATGAAGTAACAAGGAAAAGAAAAAGCATTGAGAGAAATTGGGAGAGGAAGCACACCTAAGATGGAGCTTGAGAGAGATGCCAATCCAAACATTCATAAAAGCAACGAGAAGGCCAGAGAGGTGAAACAATCTAAAGGGAGTAGCACAACTCTTGGAGAGAGTTTCAGAAAGGAAATAGGGCCGGTGAAATTTTATCATCGAAAGGGTTTTATGGGGATCATTAATCCAAAAATGGTTTTATGGGGATTATAACTAAAAATGCCAAAAATAAATAAAATGATCTATGGGTCTATATGGAGCGTTATCAGACCATCCACTGGTTTTAGCTTTTAACCTGAAAAGGATATATTTGCAATTTGGTTGTAAACATTTAAATTTTCCTTTTGAAAAGAAAAGTCAAATTTGATATTTTATATGATAAATGCTTCAATATAAAATATTCGTATAATAATGTTATAAGTTATGTATACAGTATCAATTGTTAACTAAAACTATATGTGTGCACAGTGGTTAACATAATTACTTCACACAAATTTAATCAAGTATACAATTGTTAAGAAACATCTATTTAAATAAGGTGGTTGAGTATACTGTGTGCCAGCTCAACCGATAACCCGTTGGGGTGCTGACCCAACACTGATGAAGACCAGGCCAATCACAAGAGCTCAAATTAAGATATTTAAGGATAACCTAGGAGCATTTATACAGGGGGTAATCAATTCTCAATAGAGCTTGTCCATACTTGAAGATACAAAGCCTATTCTAAGCATCCAAGTGGAGGAAGCCGATACGGACCCGGGTAACAGTTTTGGTGCAAATATAGACAACGGGCAGCATGAAATAGTTCTAACTCTTTATGGATTCAATACATATGTCTAAGAGGGCATGGAATCAATTCAAGGAAGCTTCAAAGGCATTCAAAAAAGGGTTGTACGGACAGCTTCATATTTGACCTCTTTTTACTGTATTTTGTGTTGGCTTTACAGTATTTTGCTGAGTTGGCTTTTTCTTTTTCTTCCAAGCAAGGGCAACATGTGGGACTTCATGGTCAGCTTATTTGACATCCTAAAGAGCATATTGAGGTTGATTTAGAGCTCAAATTGGTCAAAGAATGGTCAAAGTCAACTTAGTCAAAAAGCTACTATTTTAGTTTCCTAATTTGATTCTCCTTTTTGTTTTAGGAAATTACCATTACCATTAGAAAAGTTATTATTTTATTATTTTCATTGTAAATTAATTATTTCCTAATCCAAAATAAAGGAATTAATTAGTTAGAATTTAGATTTAGGAAAGTAGGAAATTCGGCCACTTTAGGAAAGCTTATTGTATGGTCGGTTTTCCTTATTGATGTGATTCCGCCCGAGCCCGCTCAACCTATAACCCGTTGGGGTGCTGACTCGACACGAATGAAGACTAGGCCAATCAAAAGAGTTCAAATTAAGACATTTAAGGACAACCTGGAAGTATTTATACAGGGGGTAATCAATCTCAACAGAGCTTGTCCATACTAGAAGATACAAAGGCCATTCTAAGCATCCAAGTGGTGGAAGCCGATACGGACCCGGGTGACGGGTTTGGTGCATTTTTGGAGTCCGAGAAGCATGAAATGGTTCCAATGCTTTATGGGTTCAATAAATATGCCTAAGAGGTCATGGAATCAAGTTAAATCAGCCTCAAATGCAACCAAAAAGGGCTTGTACGGACAGCTTCAACAATTTGGCCGAATTTGCTGTATTGCTTGCTGACTTTACTATATTTTACTATATTAGCCTTTTCCTATTTTTCCAAGCATGGACAACGTGTGGGCCTTCATATTCAGTTTATTTGGCATCCTACAAAGCATCTAGAAGCTGATTTGGAGCTCAATTTGGTCGAAGATTGGTCAAAGTCAACTTAGACAAAAAGCTAGTATTATAGTTTCCTAATTTGATTCTACCTTTTGTTTTAGGAAATTACCATTACTTTTTAGTTTTTATTTATTTACTTTCTGGAAAAATAAGTTTAGGAAAGTTATTATTTTATTATTTTCATTGTAAATTAATTAATTCCTAATTCAAAATAAAGAAATTAATTAATCCAAATTAGATTAGGAAAGGAGTGAGAATTTCGGCCACCATAGAACTCTTTATTGTGTGGCCTGTTTTACCTAGGGTTTTTAGGGTTTATTTTGTTTCTTTCAAAGCCTATTTAAAGGCTTATTTTTCATTAATAATATAACTTTAAAACTTTGATTTGATTAAGAAAATATTTGTGAGATTAATTATCTCTTTGTTCTTTGATAACACCTAAAACACCATTAGAGAATTGGTTGTTTTAGCTTGACTTATCAATAGGTTTTCCATCCCCTATTGTGGTGTCTACATTATACCAAGGTTTCTAACCACAGGTTGGTTAGGGGTTGAGGTCCATTCCATTAGAACTTGAACTTAATTAAAGATCCGGGCTAATATAATACGGGTTTAGGAGCAGGTCGTCCTAGGTTCGTATCACTTATGTCTTCTAGGGTTTATTGTGTGACTTTTCCAGCCTATTTAAAAGCTTTTTTTATCAATAATAATCAGTACATTATTCATACAGAAAATTATTTGTGAGATTGAATTATCTTTATTCTTTTGAACACCTAAAACACCATTAGAGAATGAGTGTTTTAGTTTGACTTATCAATAGGCCTTCCACCACCTATTCTGGCATCTTCATTATATACCAAGGTTTCTAATCACAGGTTGGTTAGGGGTCAGGGTGACCATTAGAACTTAAACATAATTAGATCCTGGCTAATATAATACGAGTTTAGGAGCAGGTCGTCCTAGGTTTGTATCATTTGGAATCAGAGCCAAATTTTGTTCAGGTTTGATCTATCTTTATTTGCTTTATTTGTTTTTGTTTTATTCTAAAATTTTAGCATTAGGTTAAGGTTTCATCTATCTCATACACCTTCAGCCTCTTTCAAAAAAAAAAAAAAAAACACTCATTCAGAGTTAAATTAGTTTATTTGTTTTACCGTATTTTTTGTTTCCTAGTTTGTTGGTTGCCTTTCATCATTGTTCTTTTAATTTGGTTATTGTTGATTTTTCTTTGCTGTTTTAGTCTTAAATATTTTCATTCATCTATTCAAAAAAAAAAAAAAAAAGTTTGCGGCAACATTAAAAAAAATAAAAAATTGCACATTTGTGTTTATTTGGAGGTCACGGGTTTGGTGAATTTTTGGAGTTGGAATTGCAAATTTCTTGTTTATTCTTGTTATTGCAGTTGATATTCAGTGAATGAAAAAAAAAAAGAAGAAGAAAGCCGAATAGAAAAATATATATATATCGGTTTGTTGAAAATTGTTGTTGAAGTTTGTTGCTGGAAATTTATTCCATATTTGGAGTTTCTGGAGAGTTATTTTTACTGCTGGATATTTGAGTTTGAGTGCTAAATTATTTGGATTAAAATTAGTTAAAGGATTTGATATAAAAACTTGAATTACAAAGAACAACAACCAACAACTATTCTATATTTTTGTTCAATTTGATTCTTGCTCGTATTTGAATCTCTTTTTGTAGAATTTTATTCTTGAACTCATAATCTATTACCATCTGGTCTAGTTCTTCAAAATTCCAAAGTTTTCCCTTTAATTTGCTTTATTTTACCTAGAAAATCCGAAAACTAGGTTTTGTTGAATTCTTTCGGTATTGCCTACCTTTTGCTACTGTTTTGTCCATAAGTTTAATTAAGACATACTTGTGATCTAATTTCTATTTTGTGGGTGTTTTAATTAGAATTTGAGTTAATTCTTTGAGTGGAAAAAGACAAGAGAGTGTGAGCTTAAAAGAGGGTAACAGCCAAAACTAGTGTGCAAACATGAGTGTTGAGACCTTGTTTGAGTGAAACACATGAGGGAGTGAATATTGTGAGGAATTATTTTGTTTTTGTAGTATTTTACTAACATGGCAGATTCTAGAATAAGAAGAGGAGACACACCACTGAGAATTAATGAAGAAGAGTCTGTAGAATTCCATGGTGGTTCCCGAGCTACGGGGAATGGAAAGCAAACGGACATGAGGGCTTTAATGGAGCAACTACAGCGGATGAATACTCAATTTGACCATTTAAATCAAAGGATGAATAGGTTAGAAACATCCCAAGGAATGCCAAATATAAGGATAGATGCTCATGGAGGCCGAGGTCGAGGTCAAGGAGGCCGTGGGCGGCCAAGAGAGGAGTTTGAGGAGGAAAATGTCAGAGATGATTTTGAAGAAGGAATGGATGAAACACTTGCTGTCCAAGAGAGGCTACGTCATGGGAGGCATAGAAGAGAGGATGTAGATGATGATCTTGGCAACATCAAGGTAAATATTCCACCATTCATGGGTAAAAGTGATCCGGAAGCATATTTGGAATGGGAGGAAAGAATGGAGATGATCTTTGATGGCCACAACTATTCGGAGGCCAAGAAGGTGAAATTGGGAACAATGGAGTTTGGTCATTATGTACTCCAATGGTGGATAAATGAGCAAAATACGTGAAGAAGAGTTGGTGATGACTTAATCACTACATGTTGACAAATGAAAGGAGCCATGAGGAAGTGATTTGTACCATCACACTATCATAGGTTGCTGCATCAAAGGCTTCAATCTCTATCTCAAGGAAGCAGGTCCGTGGAGGATTATTACAAGGAGATGGTGATACGAACCTAGGACGACCTGCTCCTAAACCCGTATTATATTAGCCCGGATCTTTAATTAAGTTCAAGTTCTAATGGAATAGACCTCAACCCCTAACCAACCTGTGGTTAGAAACCTTGGTATAATGTAGACGCCACAATAGGGGATGGAAAACCTATTGATAAGTCAAGCTAAAACAACCAATTCTCTAATGGTGTTTTAGGTGTTCTCAAAGAACAAAGAGATAATTGATCTCACAAGTATTTTCTCAATCAAATCAAAGTTTTTAAGTTATCTTATTAATGAAAAATAAGCCTTTAAATAGGCTTTGAAAGAAACAAAATAAACCCTAAAAACCCTAGGAAAAACAGGCCACACAATAAAGAGTTCTATGGTGGCCGAAATTCTCACTCCTTTCCTAATCTAATTTGGATTAATTAATTCCTTTATTTTAAATTAGGAATTAATTAATTTACAATGAAAATAATAAAATAATAACTTTCCTAAACTTATTTTTCCAGAAAATAAATAAATGAAAACTAAAAAATAATGGTAATTTCCTAAAACAAAAAGTAGAATCAAATTAGGAAACTATAATACTAGCTTTTTGACTAAGTTGACTTTGACCAATCTTTGACCAAATTGAGCTCCAAATCAGCTTCTAGATGCTTTGTAAGATGCCAAATAAACTGAATATGAAGTCCCACACGTTGCCCATGCTTGGAAAAATAAGAAAAGGCTAATACAGTAAAATACAGTAAAGCAGCAAGCAATACAGCAAATTCGGCCAAATTGTTGATGCTGTCCGTACAAGCCCTTTTTGATTGCATTTGAGGCTGCTTTAACTTGATTCCATGACCTCTTAGGCATATGTATTGAACCCATAAAGCATTGGAACCATTTCATGCTTCCCGGACTCCAAAAATGTACCAAAACCGTCACCCGGGTCCGTATCGGCTTCCACCACTTGGATGCTTCGAATAGGCTTTGTATCTTCAAGTATGGACAAGCTCTGTTGAGATTAATTACCCTCTGTATAAATACTCCCAGGTTGCCCTTAAATCTCTTAATTTGAGCTCTTGTGATTGGCCTAGTCTTCATCCGTGTCGAGTCAGCACCCCAGCGGGTTATCGGTGGAGCGGGCTCGGGCGGAATCACATCATTCCCCTCCTCTTGAAAAGGATTTGTCCTCAAATCAAGATCATCACCTGCAGAAAAAGGAGTTAAATCAGCAACATTAAATGCAGCACTCATGTTATACTCACCTAGTAAATCAAGCTTGTAGGCATTCTTGTTATTGGGCTCCAAAACTTGAAAAGGTCCATCCATAAGCGGCATGAGCTTTGACTTTCTTTGATTTGGAAACCTTTCCTTTTGTAAGTGCAACCAAACCAATTCTCCTGGGTCAAATACTATTACAACAAAATCTTTAAAATTCATGGTCAGCAATGATTTTTTATTCATAATTACTTTGTTAACATCACCAAAGCTAAGATAACAATTTAGATTCTTCCTTTCTTGTATTCGTTTCCCTTTCTCACTCAATGCCATCTCACCTTCCTCACTCTCGGCTTTTGCACCAAATTTCTCACTCTTGGTTTTAATAAAATTTTTCCACACAACCTGAGTATTAGAAGACTTACCTCGGACAGCAAGCTCACCTTTTCCCTCTTGATTGGATGGTAGTCCACTTGGAATTTCATTTGGTAAGACATCTCCAAATTCCTTCAAAAGAGAAATCATTAAACTTGGCAATTCAAGTTCTTCAAAGTTAGTTTGATCATTAAAATAATTTTCTTTGTAAAGCATGACCAGCAAAGGTTTCTTACACTCAATAACCTTATTAATATCCCCTAAACTCAAATAAAAATTGTGGTTTTTCCTCTCTTTTCTTTCTTTTCTTTTTCTTTCCTCGGTTTGGCTCTCATTGGCGGAAATTTCCAGTTTTTGTGTGCTCTCGGGTTTGCTCTCTTTTCTCACCCCTCTCTCGGCTTTTTCTTGGTCTTTCCACTCAATATGAACCTTAGAAACCTTATCTTGGTCAGCAACCTCAATCTTACCTTCTTGGAAGGATGGTGAAGCCGTTGGTGCCATACTTGCTTTTTCTTTAAGCTTTTCGGCTTCTCTCCTTTGTTGCATTTGTAATTGGTCTTTGTAAACCTCTTTAGGAGATAATGGTTCCAGCTTGACCTTCTTCCCTTCAAACCTGAAAACAATACTATTTTCTCGACCAAAATGAGTAGCATCGTTATCAAATTTCCATGGTCTACCTAATAGTATATGTCCAGCAATCATGGGTACAATATCACATAAAACTACATCCTCATATCTACCTATATTAAATTTTACTTTGGCTTGTTTGTTTACTTTCATCTCACCACTATCATTAAGCCATTGTAATCTATAAGGTTCTGGATGTTTAATTGTTTTCAAGCCTAATTTATCAACTACAAGATTACTTATCACATTAGTACAACTTCCACTATCTATAATCATGCTACAAATTTTACCTTGTATTTCGCAGCTAGTGTGGAAGATGTTTTCTCTTTGTATCTGCTCTTCATCTTTGTAGACAGCAAGTACTCTCCTTGAAACCAAGCTCAACTCGGCATTAGATGTATCTACAGGTTCGGTTTCATCTTCATTACAACCCTCCTCTTGCTCGGTTTCAGCTCCACTTTCTTCACTTGCGGATTCCAGCTCACCATCACCCTTTAATACCATGATTCTTCTATTTGGGCATTGGCTGGATATGTGTCCTCTTCCTTGGCACTTAAAACAAATTATTTCTCTAGATTTTTGAGGTTTAGGATCAGATTTTATCTCACCTCTAAGTGCTTGGACAGATTCGGTCTTGACCTCCCTTCTTGGCCGGTTGGTAGATTCTTCTCCTAATTTCGGCCTCATCTTGTTTTCATAAGTGGAATTGTTTTTCCAGCCGCTTGAACTTGCCCTCCCACTGCTAGAAACTCCTCCAAACCGTGTACTAACACCCCTCCTCTTGAATTGGTTCTCATGTTTAATGGCTACATGCAACATCTCCTCCAATTCCAAGTATTGTTGTAATTCAAGTTGGTTGGCAATGTCACGGTTTAACCCTCCAAGAAATCTTGCCATTGTTGCCTCTCTATCCTCCCTCATGTTTAACCTCATCATTAACATCTCCATCTCTTTGTAATAATCCTCCACGGACCTACTTCCTTGAGACAAAGATTGAAGCCTTTGATGCAGCAACCTTTGGTAATGGGATGGCACAAACCGCTTCCTCATGACTCCTTTCATTTGTCGCCATGTTGTAATTAAGTCTTCACCAATCCTCCTTCGGGTGCTTTGCTCATTTATCCACCATTGGAGTGCATAATGGCCAAACTCCATTCCTGCCGTCTTCACCTTCTTACCTTCCGAATAGTTGTGGCAGTCAAAAATCATCTCCATTTTCTCTTCCCACTCCAAATAAGCTTCAGGATCACTTTTACCCATAAAAGGTGGGATATTAACCTTGATATTTCCCAAATCTTCATCTGTATCCTCCCTCCTATATCTCCCATGGCCAGCTCTATCTTGGACAGCAAAGGTTTCGTCCATACCTTCCTCAAAGTCACCGTCCAATGGCTCCTCATCAAATTCCTCTCTTGACCTCTCGCGACCTCCTCGTCCTCGGCCTCGTCCTCCATGGAATTCTTGCCTATTTCTTGTATTCGGCCTTCCTTGTGAGGCTTCTAATCTTCCCACTCTTTGATTTACATGCTCAAATTGAGCACTCATCCGCTGTATTGATTCCAAAATAGTTCTCAAGTCCACTTGGTCTCCACTTCCGGTAGCTCGGTCATCGCCATGAAATGCTACGGACTCTTCCTCATTGATCCTCAAGGATGGATCTCCTCTTCTTATTCTAGAATCTACCATGTTAGTAAAATACTGCAGAAAATAAAATAAATCCTCACAATATTCACTCCCTCACGTGTTTCACTCAAACAAGGTCTCGACACTCATGCTAGCACACTAGTTTCGGCTTTTACCCTCTTTTAAGCTCACACACTCTTGTCTTTTTTCACTCAATGAATTATCTCAAAGTTCTAATTAAAACACCCACAAAACAGCAATTAGATCACTAGTATGTTTTAATTAAACTTATCAACAAAACAGTAGCAAAAAAGTAGGCAATACCGAAAGAATCCAACAAATCCTAATTTTTCGGCTTTCTAGACAAGAAAACACAAAATAATGGGAAAACGTTGGAATTTTTGAAAACTGCACCAGATGGTAGTAGATTATGAGTTCAAGAATAAAATTCCAGGAAAAGAAATTCAAATACAATCAAGAATCAAAGAGAACAAAAATATAGAAAAGTTGTTGGTTGTTGTTCTTTGTAATTCGAGTTTTTGTATCAAATCCCTTAACTAATTTTAATCCAAATAATTTAGCACACAAACTCAAATATCCAGCAGCAGATATAATTTCCCAGCAATTAAAATATTGAATAAATAATCAAAAACCAGCAGCTCCAACAAATTTCCAACAAACAATTCAAACTCCAACAAACCGAAATATTTTTCTTCTTTTTTTTTTTTTTTTTTTTTATTCGGCTTTACCTCTTTTTTTTTCTTTTTTTTTTTTTCACTCACAGAAAATAAACAACTGCAGTAGCAAGAATAATTACCAAAATTGCAATTCCAATTCCAAAACAAACACCAAACCCGTGACCTCCAAATAAACACAAATGTGCAGTTTTTTTTTTTTTTTTTTTTATGTTGCCGCAAACTCTTTTTTTTTTTTTTTTTTTTAATATATGAATGTAAATATCTAAAACTAAAACAGCAAAGAAAAATCAACAAAAACCAAATTAACAAGAACAATGATAAAAGACAACTAACAAACTAGGAAACAAAAATACGATAAAACTAGGAAATCCTAATTCAACTAGGAATGAATTTTTTTTTTTTTTTTTAAGATGCTGAACGTGTATAGGATGGATGCAACCTTAACCTAATTCTAAAATTGCAGAATAACACAAAAACAAATACAGCAAATAAAGATAGATCAAACCTGAACAAAATTTAGCTCTGATACCAAATGATACGAACCTAGGACGACCTGCTCCTAAACCCGTATTATATTAGCCCGGATCTTTAATTAAGTTCAAGTTCTAATGGAATGGACCTCAACCCCTAACCAACCTGTGGTTAGAAACCTTGGTATAATGTAGACGCCACAATAGGGGATGGAAAACCTATTGATAAGTCAAGCTAAAACAACCAATTCTCTAATGGTGTTTTAGGTGTTCTCAAAGAACAAAGAGATAATTGATCTCACAAGTATTTTCTCAATCAAATCAAAGTTTTTAAGTTATCTTATTAATGAAAAATAAGCCTTTAAATAGGCTTTGAAAGAAACAAAATAAACCCTAAAAACCCTAGGAAAAACAGGCCACACAATAAAGAGTTCTATGGTGGCCGAAATTCTCACTCCTTTCCTAATCTAATTTGGATTAATTAATTCCTTTATTTTGAATTAGGAATTAATTAATTTACAATGAAAATAATAAAATAATAACTTTCCTAAACTTATTTTTCCAGAAAATAAATAAATGAAAACTAAAAAGTAATGGTAATTTCCTAAAACAAAAAGTAGAATCAAATTAGGAAACTATAATACTAGCTTTTTGACTAAGTTGACTTTGACCAATCTTTGACCAAATTGAGCTCCAAATCAGCTTCTAGATGCTTTGTAAGATGCCAAATAAACTGAATATGAAGTCCCACACGTTACCCATGCTTGGAAAAATAAGAAAAGGCTAATACAGTAAAATACAGTAAAGCAGCAAGCAATACAGCAAATTCGGCCAAATTGTTGATGCTGTCCGTACAAGCCCTTTTTGATTGCATTTGAGGCTGCTTTAACTTGATTCCATGACCTCTTAGGCATATGTATTGAACCCATAAAGCATTGGAACCATTTCATGCTTCCCGGACTCCAAAAATGTACCAAAACCGTCACCCGGGTCCGTATAGGCTTCCACCATTTGGATGCTTCGAATAGGCTTTATATCTTCAAGTATGGACAAGCTCTATTGAGATTAATTACCCTCTGTATAAATACTCCCAGGTTGCCCTTAAATCTCTTAATTTGAGCTCTTGTGATTGGCCTAGTCTTCATCCGTGTCGAGTCAGCACCCCAGCGGGTTATCGGTGGAGCTGGCTCGGGCGGAATCACATCAGATGGAGATGCTTATGATGAGGTTAAGCATGAATGAGGACCGAAAGGCAACCATGATAAGGTTTTTGGGTGGTTTGAATCGTGAGATAGCCAACCAATTGCAACTTCAACAATATGTAGAACTGGAGGAGATGCTTCATGTGGCCATCAAAATTGAAAATCAATTCAAAAGAAGGGGTACAAGCTCATGGTTTGGAGGAGATTTAAGCAGCGGGAGGACCAATCAAAGTGTTTGGAGAAGCAATCCCATCTTTGACAACAAGCCAAAACTGAAACTTGAAGAAGATAGTTCCAATTGGCCAAAAAGAGAATCTAAAGCCGAAGCTGTCCAAGCGCACAAATATGAAGGTAAATCTGATCATAAACCTTCAAGAACTCATGAAATTGTGTGTTTTAAGTGCCAAGGAAGAGGACACATTGCCAATCAATGCCCAAATAGAAGAATCATGGTGCTGAAAAGTAATGGTGAACTAGAATCCCAAAGCGAGGAAAGTGGGGGAGAGGTCGAATTGGATGATGAAGAATGTGGAAAGGATGAACATGAGGAAACTGAAACACTCCAACCTTCAAGGGCTGACCTTGAGCTTAGTTGCAAGATGAGTCCTTGCTGTATACAAAGATGAGGAACAAATCCAAAGAGAGAAGATCTTCCACACCCGATGTGAAGTTCAAGGTAAGATTTGTAGTATGATTATTGATAGTGGAAGTTGTACAAATATAATTAGTAACATTGTAGTTGATAAATTAGGCTTAACAACTATTAAACATCCAGAACCTTATAGATTACAATGGCTTAATGATAGTGGTAAAATAAAAGTGAATAAACAAGCGAAAGTAAAATTTAGTATAGATAAATATGTGGATGTTGTATTGTGTGATGTTGTACCTATGCATGCTAGTCATATTTTATTGGGGAGACCATGGGGATTTGATAAGAATGCCATACACTATGGGAGAGAGAATTCCATTGTATTTAAATTTAATGGGAAGAAGGTTAAGCTGGAGCCATTAACTCCAAAGTAGGTATTTGGAGACCAACTTCAAATGCAACAAAGGAGGGAAGCCGAGAAGCTCAAAGAGAAGGCTAATATGGCATCAATGGTTACACCACCTACTCATGAGGTCAATACCGAACTTGCTGTCCAAGGTAAGTATTCTAAACTCAATGGTGAGGGGAAAGACAAAGACAAAATCGAAAGAGAGAAATTAAGAAAAAAAGTCGGAAGTGATGATAAAAAAAGTGTGTCCGAAAGAGAGAAAGGAAAAGAAAGAAAAGAAAGAAAAATTAAATTTTTTTTTTTGAGTTTTGGGGATGTTAATAAGGCCATCCTGGGTAAGAAACCATTGCTAGTTATGAATTATAAAGATGTTAATTTAAAAATGCTTTTCTTGTATAGAACTTTATCTGCATTATTAAAAGCTTTACTTAGTGGAAATTTGAAAATTTGGGAGATATTATTTGCTAATATTAAAAAGAGTGATGAACTTGTATTTCTAGTATTGGTTGTGATAGTGTTTGACCCAGGAGATTTGGTTTGGCTGCACTCAAGAAATAAGAGGTTCCCCAAACAAAAAAAGTCCAAGCCTATGCCGCATGTGGACGGATCTTTTCAAGTTTTGGAGCTGAATAACAAGAATGCCTACAAGCTTGATTTACCGGGTGAGTATAACATGAGTGCTGCATTTAATGTTACTGATTTAAATCCTTTTGCTACAGGTGATAATCTTGATTTGAGGACAAATCCTTTTCAAGAGGAAGGGAATGATGTGATTCCGCCCGAGCCGGCTCAACCGATAACAGGCAACATGAAATGGTTCCAAGTCTTTATGGATTGAATACATATGTCTAAGAGGATATGGAATCAATTCAAGGCAGCTTCAAAGGCATTCAAAAAGGGGTTGTACGGACAGCTTCAAATTTGGCCTCTTTTTACTGTATTTTGTGCTGGCTTTACTGTATTTTGCTAAGTTGGCTTTTTCTTTTTCTTCCAAGAAAGGGAAACGTGTGGGACTTCATGGTCAGCTTATTTGGCATTCTAAAAAGCCTATTGAGGTTGATTTGGAGCTCAAATTGGTCCAAGAATGGTCAAAGTCAGCTTAATCAAAAAGCTACTATTTTAGTTTCCTAATTTGATTCTGCTTTTTGTTTTAGGAAATTACCATTACTTTTTGGTTTTTATTTATTTATTTGCTGGAAAAATAAGGTTAGGAAAATTATTATTTTATTATTTTCATTGTAAATTAATTATTTGCTAATCCAAATTAAAGGAATTAATTAATTAGCATTTAGATTTATGAAAGTAGGAAATTCGGCCACCTTGGGAAAGGTTATTGTACGGCTGGCTTTCCTTATGTCTTCTTGGGTTTATTGTGTGACTTTTCTAGCCTATTTAAAGGCTTGTTTTATCAATAATAATCAGTGCATTATTCATACAGAAAATTATTTGTGAGATTGAATTCTCTTTGTTCTTTTGAACACCTAAAACACCATTAGAGAATGAGTGTTTTAGTTTGACTTATCAATAGGCCTTCCATCACCTATAGTGGCATCTTCATTATATACCAAGGTTTCTAATCACATGTTAGTTAGGGGTCAAGGTGACCATTAGAACTTGAACATAATTAGATTCGGGCTAATATAATACGGGTTTAGGAGTAGGTCGTCCTAGGTTCGTATCATATACCATGATTCGCACTTTGATTTTAAAATTTTTTCTTATCGTTTTACCTTGAACACTATTGCTTACTATCATTAGTGATAACGAATTTCATCCAAAAATATTGAAAATATTATCAAGTAAGTACTTATGTACAAATTAGAAGAGAGCTAATTGTAGCTTGATATCGGTTAGGGACTATATATGTAATAAAATCTAAAAAAGTTATAAAATCTGTTTTTTTGAAAGTAAATATTTCTTTTTAAAAATGATTACTTTAAAAAGATATGATCTTTTAGCATATGAATTTATATCATCTAAATCTATTAATTATGAAGATCAAAAGAACTCATCTATTTTTGGATTACCATTACAAGTAAATAATAACTAAGAGATGTTTTATAATTACAGTACACATAAATGAAAATATTTTAATGTGCTAATAGATATCCCTATCAATAATTATCTACTCATAGATGATATTATAGATATGGAGAAAAATGTGGATAGAAAATATTTTGATTGGATAATTCTCAATTTTTGTATTAGAAAGAAAGTCAATATTGAGGCCTGGATCAATATTGATACTGACACCATTAGTAATAAATATAGTAAGACTCGGGGGAATAATCATCAACAACTTAAGAAAATCGATACGCAAGGTCTTTTTTATCTCACAATTCCTCAAAATCAAGAAATCAACCTATCTAGTACCCAAAAAATAAAAAATAAAAAATAACAAATAAAAAAAACCCTTTTTGATTGGATGGGAATGAATGAAGAAATACGAAGTTGTCCGTATCAAATATGGATCGTTGGTTTTTCCCATAATTTTTGATACTTTATAACACGTATAAGATTAAACCATGGACCATTCTAATCAAATTAATTCTTTTTAATTTGAATATAAATGAAAGTTCTAGTGAAAATAAAAGCATCACTGGAAAGAAAAAAACAAATATATCAATATTTTCTAATGAAAAAAAAAATCTCTTGAATCAGAAAATCGAAATCAAGAAAAAAAAGAATCCGCAAGCCAAGCAGATTTTGAATCCTCTCTCTAAAAGCAAGACAAAGATATTGAAGAAGATTTTATGGGATCAGACATGAAAAAAGATGGAAATAAAAAACAATACAAGAACAATACGGAAGCGGGGTTTGATTTATTCCTAAAAAGGTATTTACATTTTCAATTGAGACGGGACGGTATTTTAAATAAAAAAAAAATGATCAATAACATCGAAGTATATTGCCTCCTGCTTAGACTAAGAAATCCAAGAGAAACTTTGATATCCTTTATTCAAAGGGGCCAATTAAGCCTAGATATTCTACTGATTAATAAATATTTAACTCTTATAAAATTGATGAAAAAGGGATTATTGATTATCGACTCAATCTGTCTGTCTATAAAAAATCAACGACAATTTATTATATATCAAGCCGTAGGTATTTCATTGGTTCGAAAGAGTAAGCATGAAATAAATCAAAAGACTTAACAAAAAGCACTGTTGATAACAAAAATTATGCTAAATTCATTGCAAAATATCAAAAAAATACTGGAAATAAAGACAACAACCATTATGATTTGTTTGTCCCTGAAAACATTTTATCCCCTAAATGTCATAGAAAATTGAGAATTCTAATTTGTTTTAATTCTAGGAATGGAAATGGTATGCCTCGAAATGCAGCATTTTGCAATAGTAAGAAGGAACACAGTCAAGTTTGGGATAAAAGCAAAAGAGATACAACTAAACTAATTAAATTAAAATTTTTTATTTGGCCTAATTATCGATTGGAAGATTTAGCTTGATGAATCGATATTGGTTTGATACCCATAATGGCAGTCATTTCCGTCTTGTAAGGATACATATGTATCCGAGATTCAAAATTCGTTAGTTAATGGTAGATTTGTTTCTCCTATATTTCCTATAGTATGATCTATGAAAAAAAAGAAACGCACACATGCATTGGCTTACATTTCATTCTGATACATGATTCATTGACATATCAATTAGATCTATAAATGATCAGCAAAATCTTCTTTTTTTCATTTTAGGTCTAAATTTTTATCTTTTGTAAATGCCGAAAATAAGATTTTGGTATACCTATCGAATACAATTTTATTTGATCAAATTTGGAATTATTAACAAAATTAAGATTATTGTATTGTGTATATTAAATTAAAATGAATGGTATTATTATTATTGATCAATAAAACCACCTAACACTAAAAAAAGGATAGGAACAAAGTGGGGGGGGGCAGATTTCGTTTTATGGTAAAAAATTCATCCATTTAGGTTATTTCACAAGAAGATAAAAAAGAAAAAGTAGGATCTGTTGGGTTTCAAATACATAGCCTTACCAATAGGATACGAAAACTTTCTTCACATTTGGAATTGCACAGAAAAGACAATTGATCTCAGAGAGGCCTACATTAAATTTTGGGAAGGCTGCTGTCTTATTTGTCAAAGAAAAAATGAATATGTTATGGAGAATTAATTAATCAGTTGAATATTCAGGAATCAAAAACTCACTAATTCGAAAAAGCAGTTTATTTTGAATTATTTGATTTATTAGATCTTGAATTTGAATTTAATGAATTTATTTTAGCTTTCAGCAATTCATGAAAGACCGAATCAAGCAAAAACCTATGAATATACCAGCTACAAGAAACGACCTTATGGTAGTAAATATGGGTCCCCACCACCCAAGAATGCATGGTGTTCTTCTACTCATCGTTACTCTAGATGGTGAAGATGTTATTGACTGTGAACAAATATTAGGCTATTTACACCGAGGGATGGAAAAAATTATGGAAAACTAAACAATTATACAATATCTGCCTTATGTAACGCGTTGGGATTATTTAGCTACTGTTGAAAATGTGGTAATCTTGCCACCTTGTGCAAACCAAAATCCACCAAGGTTTGCACCCTCTTTCTTTCTTTGTAAGAAATATTTTGTCAAATGACCTAATAGAATATTTATGTCTATATTTTATATTCCTGTTAATGTCTTTTGAATGCCTAAGTTTTATTGTATTTAGCTTAGGAATTATCTCTTTGTTGGGTATTGATTTGATTTTGTAAAATGGCTATGTGCTGGAAACAGTGTTTCCAACAACATAGGTCCATTGTTGGGGCTGGAATTTCCTGGGTCTTTAGAACCCGGTTATAATTTTTGGATATGTTATAATAGACATGTGAAAGAAAATATATAAAAAATAATGACTCAAAACGGACTTGGAAAGCCTAAGATATATAGGTTTCGACTTGGCATAACTGCTGTGATTTCCAGCAGTTATGGGCCACGGGTTTGGGAAGAATTGAAGGCCTTAACCAATTCCTTTGGACCTCGTCTTCTCCATATTTTATCCTTAATATTTCAAAATGCCATATGTAAAACATCAGACAATTTGGATGAAGATATCCCAGCATTTCATCAGGTCAAACTAGTATTACCTGATTTGGAAGGAGACAATTTTTGGAATTCAAATTCTTGCCAACCTTTGCCATATTTGTACACTTACATGTGCAGCTGGTATTTGAACATTTTTTTTATTAAATTATTGGGGGGGGGGGGGGGGGGCGAAAATTTGTATTTTGAATTTTAAAAAGACTTTGTTTCATTTCACACATACTTCACATGTGTGAACCAAGTTTTATATCTATATTATGCAACAAATGAATGTAATGAAGAATTATTGTGCTATCTAGTTGTGTGGCTTACTCTAGCATTTTCTCTTCTTCTTCATCTTCTTCTTCTTCCTTCCAAACTAAAACCCTAACAAAACTCAATATCATCATACCAAAAACAAATGCAAAAATCACCTAAATACCAAACTGAAAACTAGATTAAAGGTTATGCACAAGACTAACATCTTGTGTACAACACTCTTGGCCAAGTGAACCCAAAAACCACACCAAACTCCAACAGCTACTATGTTCACATAAGCCATAACCGTAAATGGCCTGGAGCAGTTGGAAAATATTCAAGTGCCTAAAAGAGCCAGCTATATCAGAGTAATTATGTTGGAGTTGAGTCGTATAGCTTCTCATATGCTATGGCTCAGCCCTTTTATGGCAGATATTGGTGCACAAATGCCTTTCTTCTATATTTTCTGAGAAAGATAATTAAAAAATGATCTATTCAAAGCTGCCACCCCTATGAGAATGATGCATAATTATTTTCATATCAGAGGAGTATTTGCTGATCTACCTCATGGCTGGATAGATAAATGTTTGGATTTTTACGATTATTTTTTAACAAGAATCGCTGAATATCAAAAACTTATTACATGAAATCCTATTTTTTTAGAACAAGTTGAAGGAGTGGGCATTATTGGTACAGAGGAATTAATAAATTGGGGTTTATCAGGACCAATCCGTGGGCTTCCGGAATACAATGGGATCTTCGTAAAGTTGATCATTATGAGTGTTACGATGAATTTGATTGGGAACTCCAGTGGCAAAAAAAAGGAGATTTGTTAGCTCGTTATCTAGTTTGAATTTGTGAAATGTCAGAATCCATAAAAATTATTCAACAGGCTTTGGAAGGAATTCCAAGAGGTCCACATGAGAATTTAGAAATCTAATACATTGATAGACAAAAGAATCCTAAATGGAATGATTTTGAATATTGATTTATTAGTAAAGAACCTTCTCCTACATTTGAATTACCGAAACAAGAACTCTATGTGAGAGTCGAAGCCCCAAAAGGAGAATTGGGAATTTTTCTGATAGGGGATCAGGATGGTTTTCCTTGGAGATGGAAAATTCGCCCATCAGGTTTTATCAATTTGCAAATTCTTCCTCAATTAGTTAAAAGAATGAAATAGGCTGATATTATGATGATACTATGATACGAACCTAGGACGACCTGCTCCTAAACCCGTATTATATTAGCCCGGATCTTAATTAAGTTCAAGTTCTAATGGAATGGACCTCAACCCCTAACCAACCTGTAGTTAGAAACCTTGGTATAATGTAGACGCCACAATAGGGGATGGAAAACCTATTGATAAATCAAGCTAAAACAACCAATTCTCTAATGGTGCCTTAGGTGTTCTCAAAGAACAAAGAGATAATTAATCTCACAAGTATTTTTTTTAGTCAAATCCAAGTTTTATTCATATTGAAAAATAAGCCTTTAAATAGGCTACAAATCCACGAAATAAAACCCTAGAACATAAAGAAAACCAGCCACCACACATAAAGAAACCTAGTTGGCTGAAACTATACTTCCTTTCCTAATCTAAGTTTGATTAATTAATTCCTTTATATTAAATTAGGAATTAATTAATTTACAATGGAAAGAATAAAATAAAAACCTTCCTAAAGTTATTTTTCCATAAAATAAATAAATAAAAGCCAAAAAGTAATGGTAGTTTCCTAAAACAAAAAGTAAAAACAAATTAGGAAACTATAATACTAGCTTTTTGACTAAGTTGACTTTGACCAATCTTTGACCAAATTGAGCTCCAAATCAGCTTCTAGATGCTTTTTAGGATGCCAAATAAACTGAATATGAAGGCCCACACGTTGCCCATGCTTGGAAAAATAAGAAAAGGCTAATACAGTAAAGCCAGCAAGCAATACAGTAAATTCGGCCATTATGCACTCCAATGGTGAAATTGGCAGCAATGGAGTTTGGCCATTATGCACTCCAATGGTGGACCAATGAGCAAAACACCCGAAGGAGAGTTGGTGATGACTTGATTACTACACGGCGACAAATGAAAGGAGCCATGCGGAAGCGATTCGTACCATCACACTATCATAGGTTGCTGCATTAAAGACTACAATCTTTATCTCAAGGACATGTATCCGTAGAGGACTATTACAAAGAGATGGAGATGCTTATGATGAGATTGAACTTGAATGAAGGTAGGGAAGCAACCATGGCAAGGTTTCTTGGTGGTTTGAATCGTGAAATAGCCAATCAACTAGAATTGCAACAATATGTGGAATTGGAGGAGATGTTGCGTGTGGCTATTAAATTAGAGCATCAATTCAAGAGGAGGGGTGTAAGATCATGGTTTGGAGGTGTTTCCAACAGTGGAAGGTTCAATTCAAGTGGCTGGAGGAACAATCCCATCTATGAGAGCAAGCCAAAGCTGAAAGTCAAAGAAGAAAGCTCAAATTGGCCAAGGAAGGAGACTAGAACCGAATCTGTCCAAGCACCAAAGAATGAGGTCCATTCCATTAGAACTTGAACTTAATTGAGATCCGGGCTAATATAATACGGGTTTAGGAGTAGGTCGTCCTAGGTTCGTATCATTTGGTATAATACGGCATGAGCTTTGACTTTCTTTGTTTAGGAAACCTTTCCTTTCGTAAGTGCAACCAAATCAATTCTCCAGGGTCAAACACTATTACAACAAAATCTAGAAATACATGCTCATTATGGTAAAAATTACACTTTTTAAAGTTAGCAATCAATATTTCCCAAATTTTCAAATTACCACTAAGTAAAGCTCTTAACAATGCAGATAAAGTTCTATGCAATAAAGACATCTTTAAATAAGTATCTTTAAAATTCATGGTATTCTGAATCCTTGTTATTAATGGAATCGAAATGATCTCTGGATCGATCAGAAGATCATTTCAATTGGCTAGAGTCTGTTACTTGAACAAAATTGGATCTTGTGGAATCATATTGAATATTTGACAATACATTCCGTACCTTGCTAAAAACTGATCCTTGTTTACCAACCACACTTTGTCTAACCAAATCCAATTCTCTCTCAATATGTTCCTCAAAAAATCCAATTCTTGTGGGTTCTTCCCTTAACTAAAGAAGAGATCTTGGCGGAATTGCCACATATGAAATTGAGCACAATTTTACAAAGAAATAGCCCACTTGTTTCTCGAGAAAGGGAAACATGCTCAATATCATTTGATAGAATAGTTAACCCAGCTCTTTGTTGTTTGAAGAAACCCTCCGCTTTAATTGGTATTTTTTCACGAAAGCAAACATGAGATAACAAATCCAATCTTTCAGTAAGATTTCGAATAGCTATCCCAAATTCAAGTTGATTATGTTTCACCTCTTCCTCAGAGAAAGACAATGAAACAATTCCCAATCATTGCCCTTGTGGATCAGAACATCCATAGAATATACAAAAAGAAACTCTAGATATTTGATATCTTTCTCTTTTAGTGAGATCTCAATTCCAGTGACGGTTTGATTAGAAATCTTACAACTAGAATCCCTATTTTTTCTGATCCAGTTCCTCCATCATCGCGAACCACAACTAGATTCAGGCATGATACACTTTTTAGTTATTGAGAGAACCCAAGTACTCTCTTTCGGATCTAGGAAATAGCTCTCAGAGATCTTTTTTCCTTTTGGAAGATACAGGAGCGAAAAAATCAACCTATTGATGTTGGAAGACCTAAAAGAGTCTTCCAATGTATCATTTCTGGATCCAATGAAATTCATAGGTATAGGAAGAAGCCCTATCAAATAGAGATTTTTTTCTTTCGACCATCTTTCGATTGTTAATACACTATATAAGGACCACTACTACAAATAGTACTACACCCTTGATCGTGAAATATTGATTGCTTGAAAGTAGGATACTCCAAATTTGGGAGTCCAAGAGTTTTATAAAATGTTCTTGATGGAAAAAAAAAATGTGAATGAAAGATCCCACTAAATTGAATTGGGTCCATGAATCTAAGAAATAGTGAGAAGTTTTGATCTCTCTCGATATCTCTCTTAATTCAAAAATCCAGGATTTGAATTGATTTCCTTTCAGTGTGTCCTCCTAAATTGCATTGATTTATCCTAAAGATTTAATTTGAATTGGAATTTGGTTATTTACTATGTACGAGGATCCTCGCTAAGCATCCATGGCTGAATGGTTAAAGTGACCAACTCATAATTGGTGAATTCGTAGGTTCAGTTCCTACTGGATGCATACCAATGGGACCCTTCAATAGAATAAGTCTATTGGAATTGGCTCTGTATCAATGGAATCTCATCATCCATACATAACGAATTGGTATGGTATATTCATATCATAACATATGAACAGTAAGAACTAGCATTCTTATTGAGACTATAACTCATAGGGAAGAAAATAGATTTATGGATGGAATCAAATATGCTATATTTACAGACAAAAGTATTCGGTTATTTTTGAAAAATCAATATACTTCTAATGTCGAATCAGGATCAACTAGGACAGAAATAAAGCATTGGGTTGAACTCTTCTTTGGTGTCAAGGTAATAGCTATGAATAGTCATCGACTCCTAGAAAAGGGTAGAAGAATGGGACCTATTATGGGACATACAATGCATTACAGACATATGACCATTACGCTTCAACCGAGTTATTCTATTCCACCTGTTAGAAAGAAAAGAACTTAAATCAAAATACTTAATAGCATGGCGATACATTTATACAATACTTATATCCCAAGCACAGGCAAAGGAGTCGTAGACAATCAAGTGAAATCCAATCCATGAAATAATTTGATCTATGGGCAGCATCATTGTGGTAAAGGTCGTAATGCCAGAGGAATCATTACCGCAAGGCATAGAGGGGGAGGTCATAAGTGTCTATATCATAAAATCGATTTTCGACGAAATGAAAAAGGCATATATGGTAGAATCGTAACTCTAAAATGTGATCCTAATCGAAATGCATACATTTGTCTCATACACTATGGGGATGGTGAGAAAAGATATATTTTACATCCCAGAGGGGCTATAATTGGAGATACCATTGTTTCTAGTACAGAAGTTCCTATAAAAATAGGAAATACCTTACCTTTGAGTGCGGTTTGATCTATTGATTTATGTTATTGGAAGTAACCAATTAGGTTTACAATTTGAGTCCCTCTACAGGATAGACCTCAGTAGAAAACTGAAGAGTAATGGAAGCAAGTGATTGAGTTCAGGAGTTCCTCATATAAAATTATTGACTCTATAGATATAGTAATATGGAGAAGAAAAAATTGTTTCAAGCACCGACAGAACCAAAAGCACCCCTTGTTTCAAAGAGAGGAGGACGGGTTCTTCGCATTTCATTTGATGGTCAAAGGCGAGTTGAAAGCTAAGCCCAAGGAGAAAAATAGAGATTTCTCCTACATTACCTGTAATATGTGGAAGTATCAACGTAATTTCATAGAGTCATTTGGTCTAAATTCTACATGAAGAACATAAGCCAGAAGAAGGAACGGGAAGACCTAAGATGTAGAAGATCGTAACATGAGTGACTCGATAGATTTTGATTCCTATATATCCATTCATGCGGTACTTCATTATATGATATATATAAGAATTATATGATATATATGATGGAATTTGGTGTAGGTTTATGTTGTTGTACCCTAGAGCACAATCATTCAAGGTGTTAGTCAAGAATGATTGTTGTTGGTTCTTGGTTCTTGGTTCTTGATTTTGTTTTTTTTTTTTTGGGTTTTTTTAGGTTTTGTTTCTGGTTTTAATGGAGGTTTAGGGTTCTTGGGAAGGTTTTTAGCTTTGGGAAGAAGAAGAAACCAAAAATGTAGTAGTTGAGAGAGAGAGAGAGCCAAAAATGTTGTTTTTCCAAATCAGTTTTTTGAATATTTTCTTTCTCAACGTTTTTCATTACAATTTTCATACTTTTAAATACATCAAAAAGACAATAACGTATGCTTCCATATTGAGCAGTAAATACAAAAGCATTAAAAGTAACCAACCAAGCCAAACTACCTCAACTAACTCTAATCAATGTGCTGGGCATGCAAGAAACCTTCTTTAATGGGCACTTCAGCTTGTCTAAGGCATTTGAATTTGAAAACCAGCTCCATTTGACTTGAAAATTGGAGGGACGCCTTTTTGAATATTAAACTATGTTCTACCCAAAAAAAAGATAAAACAAAGTCCATTTACCCATTCAAAAGTAATCAAACCCGAGGCAGTTTTGCCCAGTTTTCTGGGCAACAACACTGCACAAGGGTCAGATTGTTTTGGGCTTAACTCAGCCTTCCCAGCTCCTAATTGGGCCATTATTTTTTATACTGCTTCCTCTGCATAGCTATTTTATCATATCCAAAATTAAGGTCCAAATACCAAACCTACTTCAAACGGAATCCAAGGAAGTGGACTTATGTTGCTGGAAATACAATTCCAGCAACTAGACAAAAAAGGCCTTAAGCTAGATAATGAGCTTAGGGCATTACAAAAAGGATATTGTTCTTGAACATTACAAGATAAAATAAAATGCATAAACATAAACAATGTTTGGTCTTTCATGTTGTAAAACAAAGAGTGCAAGTGTAACCGAACTACCTTGCACATTGTGGCAAGATCACCACATTTCAACACTCCTCCTTGGTGTTCTTGCTTAAAATATTTAGAAGCTTCCTCAAGGTCTCAAATCTTGCTTTTGGAAGTGGCTTGGTGAAGAAATCTGCAAGGTTATCTTCAGTCTTGATATATTCCAAGCTTACTTCTCCATTTTCTTCAAACTCCCTCAAAGAGTGATACTTCACCGGTATGTGTTTTGTCCTTCCATGTTGAATGGGGTTCTTGGCTATTGATATGGCTGAAGTGTTGTCACATTTGATGATGGTTGAACCCTCTTGAGGATAACCAAGGTCCTCCAATAATTTCCTAAGCCAAATGCATTGATTTGCACATGAAGAGCAAGCAATGAGAGTGGTCCACTACTAAGTGAGAAAAGATACCCCGAAGTGCTCTTCATATCATCCAAGCATCTAGCCCAATCACTATCCGAGTAGGCCCTTAATCTCATCACATCTTGCCTATCATACCAAACTCCAAAGTCTTGTGTTCCTTTTAAGTATCTAAGAATTCTTTTGGCACCTACAAAATGGTTTTGGGATGGTGCTTGCATATATCTAGACAAAACACATGTGGCATGCATAATATCCGGTCTTGATGAACATACATAGAGCAAACTTCCTATCATGCTTCTATATAGGGTCGGGTTTACCTTTGGTGTGCCATCCTCCTTCTTGTATTTGTCTCCTTGGCTCATTGGTGTTGACATTGGCATGCATTCATCAAGGTTGAACTTTTTCAAAAGATCTTTGATGTATTTCTCTTGAGATATGAAAATACCCCTAGAGCATTGCATCACTTCCACTCCAAGGAAGTAATTCATTTCACCAAGGCTTGACATGTCAAACTCCTTTTCAAGTTCATTTTTCAAAACTTCCACATTCTTTTCATTTTCACCCATGACCAACAAATCATCCACATAGAGTGAGATAACAATCATGCCTTCTTCATTCCTTATGTATAGTGCTGGCTCATTTGGACTCCTCCTAAAGCCTTGTTAGGTCAAGTAACCATCAATCTTGCCATACCAAGCCCTAGGTGCTTGCTTTAACCCGTAAAGTGCCTTGTGTAGATGGTAGACTTTGTCCTCATGTCCTTGAACAATGAAGCCCTCGGGTTGCTTGACATAAACCTCCTCTTGAAGCACACCATTCAAGAAAGCCGACTTTACATCAAGGTGGTACACCTTCCATGACATTGAGGCCGAGGTGGATAGGATGAGCCTTATGGTCTCCATTCTTGCAACCGGTGCAAACGTCTCTCCATAATCTACACCCGCTTGTTGTGCATAGCCTTTTGCCACACGCCTTGCCTTGTGCTTGCATATTGTTCCATCCGGGTTGAACTTGGTCCTAAAGATCCACTTTACACCAATTGGTTTCTTGTTTTTAGGTTTAGAAACCAAAGACCAAGTTTCATTCTTTTCTATCATATCCATTTCGGTTTGCATGGCCTCCATCCACTCTTTCTTTTGCATAGCTTATTGAGCATTGGTAGGATCACTCAAGGCAACATTGCACCTTTCATATATTTCAAGCAATGGCCTTTCTCCTCTAACACCATCTCCAATCTCCAATTCGGCTCCAATGGTCTCAAGTGCATCATCCTCATCATCTTCATTTTCTTCATTGTCATTGTCATTGGTTTCTTCTTCTCCATCATCCAACCGAGCATTATCTTCATGGACAAGAAGCTTCTCCTTTGTCCAATCCCAAACAGCATCTTCATCAATCCTCACATCCCTTGTTACCACAAGTTTCTTGGTTTCCAAGTTGAAAACCCTAAAACCTTTGGTAACCTCACTAAAGCCGACCAAGATGCCCACATTTGCCCTTTTGTCAAGCTTCTCTCTCATGTGTGGATGAACATGGAGAAAACAAACACTTCCAAAGATTTTTATGTTGTCCAAAGATGGTTTTTCTCCATACCATTTCTCATAGGGTGTCTTGGAGTCATTGGCTTTGGTGTATGCTCGGTTTTGGATGTAGCTAGCCGTGTATATGGCTTCGGCCCAAAACTTCTTTGGCATGTTCTTCTCATGTATCATGCACCTTGCCATCTCCATCAAGGTCCTATTTTTCCTCTCACAAATACCATTTTGTTGTGGTGTGTATGGTGTTGTGAATTGATGCACCATTCCATTTTCTTTGCAAAAATCCTCCATAGCCAAGCTTGTATATTCTCCACCATTGTCGGTTCTCAAGCACTTTATCTTTGTATTGCTTTGGGTTTCCACCATCTTCTTGAATTCCATGAACTTCTCAAGCACTTGTGACTTGGTTGTTAGAAAATATACCCAACACATCCTTGAGTAGTCATCAATGAAGGTTAGGAAGTACTTACAAACTCATCCTCTTTCTACCAATTGTGCTACACTAAGCAAGTTTTCACATAAACTAGGAACATATAGCACATCTTTTATAATTTTGGTACCTTCCTTGGTGTTCAAGCACACATCTCCTTTGCCTTCTACTTTCATGAACCGGCCATCACCAATCTTCACTTTGATTTTGTAGTTTCGGTCAAGCTCCACAAAGCCATCCTTTTGGGAACTCATGTGGTGTGAGCAACCACTATCCACAAGCCAACCGAGACCACTACTTGTGACTTTAAGGCATGTGGCCACAAATAGGTTCTCGGCTTCTTCATTAACCACATTGGCTTGTTGTCTCCTTTGCTTGCATACTTTGGCAATGTGGCCTTTTCCTCCATATCTTTCACAAGATGCATCCGGCCTCCAAAAACACTTGGATGGTGGATGTCCAAGCTTCTTGCAATGAGGGCAAGGTGGATGCCCTCCTCGGTTTTGATGGCTTTATTGTTGCTGTTGTTGATTCCATCCATTTTTGTTGTTGTTTGTGTTGTTGTTGGTTGTAAAACCGGTTTGGTTGGTGTTGTTGCTCTTCCTTCCTTTATTCTTCTTTTTGTTGCCGTGGCCACCATAGAATGCACTCTCTATGGTCTCTTCCTTTCTAATGGCTCTCCTTTGTTCGGTTGCTTGAAGAGCATTGATGAGCTCACTCAAGGTTATTTCACTAAGATTTCTAGATTCTTCAAGGGAGGAAATCTTAGCTTCAAACCTTTCGGGTAGGCTCACCAATACTTTCTCTACTACCCTTTAATCGGTCAATTGCTCACCAAGGACCCGAATTTGATTTACCACTTTGAGCATCCTTTCCATGAAATCCTTGATAAGTTCATTCTCCTTCATCTTCAAGGTCTCAAACTCTCTTCTTAGGTTTAAAACTTGCATTTGCCGAGTTCTAGTATTTCCATGGAACTCCTCTTGAAGCTTTATCCAAACCTCTCTAGCACTTGTGTATGACATTATCCTTGTAAAAATGGAATCACTCATGGAGGAGTGCAAGGTAGTGAGGGCCTTGAACCCCTTGGCAACTTCGGCCTCATGTGCATTTCTTTGTGCTTGGGTTGCATTAGCTCTCAACTCCTCCACTACATAACCTTCTTCTATGACTTCCCATAAACCAAAGGCTTGAAGGTAGGCTTTCATTTTTATACTCCAAATGGAATAGTTTTGGCCTTCAAACTTAGGTGGTGTTGGGGTTGCAAAGGATTGTGAGGCCATTTGAACAAATGGTTTTTGAAAAGTTTTGAAAAATGGATACAAGAACAAGCTCTCGGGTGGTGGTGTTTTGGTGAGTTTCAACTAGTCTTTTTGGGAGGTTTTGGTTTGGGTTGGAAGGCTTTAGGTGGGGGATCCTCTCACAAATAAAATGGTCTAGGTTGAAAGCTCACAAGGTCATAAGAAATTACACTATGCTCTAATACCATGATGGAATTTGGTGTAGGTTTATGTTGTTGTACCCTAGAGCACAATCATTCAAGGTGTTAGTCAAGAATGATTGTTGTTGGTTCTTGGTTCTTGGTTCTTGATTTTGTTTTTTGTTTTTTTTGGGTTTGTTTAGGTTTTGTTTCTGGTTTTAATGGAGGTTTAGGGTTCTTGAGAAGGTTGTTAGCTTTGGGAAGAAGAAGAAACCAAAAATGTAGTAGTTGAGAGAGAGAGAGCCAAAAATGTTGTTTTTCAAAATCTGTTTTTTGAATATTTTCTTTCTCAACGTTTTTCATTACAATTTTCATACTTTTAAATACATCAAAAAGACAATAAGGCATGCTGCCATATTGAGCAATAAATACAAAAGCATTAAAAGTAACCAACCAAGCCAAACTACCTCAACTAACTCTAATCAATGTGCTGGGCGTGCAAGAAACCTTCTTTAATGGGCAGTTCAGCTTGTCTAAGGCATTTGAATTTGAAAACCAGCTCCATTTGACTTGAAAATTGGAGGGAAACCTTTTTGAATATTAAACTACGTTTTACCCAAAAACTAGATAAAACAAAGTCCATTTACCCATTCAAAAGTAATCAAACCCGAGGCAGTTTTGCCCAGTTTTCTGGGCAACAACACTGCACAAGGGTCAGATTGTTTGGGGCTTAACTCAGCCTTCCCAGCTCCAAATTGGGCCTTTTTGCGACTGCTTCCTCTGCATATCTAGTTTATCATATCCAAAATTCAGGTCCAAATACCAAACCTACTTCAAACGGAATCCAAGGAAGTGGACTTATGTTGCTGGAAATACAATTACAGCAACTACACAAAAAAGGCCTTAAGCTAGATAATGAGCTTAGGACATTACAAAAAGGGTATTGTTCCTGAACATTACAAGATAAAATAAAATGCATAAACATAAACAATGCTTGGTCTTTGATGTTGCAAAATGAAGAGTGCAAGTGTAACCGAACTACCTTGCACATTGTGGCAAGATCACCACATTTCAACAATATATATATAAGATCCATTTGTATAGATATCATCATCTACATCCAGAAAGCCATATGCTTTGGAAGAAGCTTGTACAATTTAGGAAGGGGTTTTGAATGATCAAAAAGAAGAATCTACTTCAACCGATATGCCCCTAGGCACGGCCATACATAACATAGAAATCACACTTGGAAAGGGTGGACAACTAGCTAGAGCAGCAGGTGCTGTAGCAAAACTGATTGCAAAAAAGGGTAAACCAGCCACATTAAAACTACCTTTTGGGGAGGTCTGTTTGGTACCCAAAAACTGCTCAACAACAGTTGGACAAGTGGGGAATGTTGGGGTGAACCAGAAAAGTTTAGGTAGAGCCGGATTGAAATGTTGGCTAGGTAAGCGTCCTGTAGTAAGAGCAATAGTTATGAACCTTGTAGACCATCCCCATGGGGGTGGTGAAGGGAGGGCCCCGATTGGTAGAAAAAACCTGCAACCCCTTGGGGTTATCCTACACTTGGAAGAAGAAGTAGAAAAAGGAATAAATATAGTGATAATTTGATTCTTAGTCGCTGTAGTAAATAGAAATTGTTTCTTCATCTTTACGAAAAAACAAAAAAAAAAGGAGTAATTAATTGTGACACGTTCACTAAAAAAAAAAAAATTCCTTTTGTAGCAAATCGTTTATTAAGAAAAATAAATATGCTTAACACAAAAGCATAAAAAGAAATAATAGTCACTTGGTCCCGTTTAGTTGATACTTCAATTTAAATTTTAAAATTTTTCTTTATTTTGTCTTTATTTAGTTAATATCTATAGTGTATTTAGTTAATATATATAGTATATATAGTTAACTATTTTAATATTTTCAATATTTTTTTGTTTAGGTTAAATATATATATGGGTGAATGATGGGAATTGAACCCGCGCATGGTGGATTCACAATCCACTGCCTTGATCC
This sequence comes from Ziziphus jujuba, assembly GCF_031755915.1. Taxonomy (NCBI): domain Eukaryota; kingdom Viridiplantae; phylum Streptophyta; class Magnoliopsida; order Rosales; family Rhamnaceae; genus Ziziphus; species Ziziphus jujuba. Next base: position 3,088,553 of record NC_083384.1, on the reverse strand, counting down.
ACTTGGCTACATCCGCCCCTGTTACAAATTACAAACTTACAAATTACAAATAAATAAGTCAATTTACACCATTTATCATTTTTTTTTCATCATTCAAACTTAAAAAAGAAAAAATGGAATTGAAAACTTTAAATTTAAATGTAAAATAAAAAAATTTGAAAAGAGGATATCAAAAATAAAAATTTCTACATAATGAATGTATGGGTATGTTGAAGTAAAGATGAAGTAAAGAAAAAAATATAAGTAAAAAAACTCCTAAAGGAGTAATACCAAACTTCTTGCTAGAACAAGAAATGATTATTGCTCCTTTATGTTCAATAACTCAGTATACACTAATACCAAAGTCTTATCCATTTGTAGACGGAACTTCGACCGCAGCTAGATCTAGAGGGAAGTTATGAGCGTTAAATTCATGCATAACTTCCATACCTAAGTTAGCACGGCTGATAATATCAGCCCCAGGTATTAATTACACAACCTTGACTATCAATTGTAGATAGGTTGAAATTGAAACCATTTAAGTTAAAAGTCATAGTGCTAATACCTAAAGTAGTGAACCAAATACCTACTACAGGCCAAGCAGCTAGGAAGAAGTGTAAAGAATGAGAGTTGTTGAAACTAGCATATTGGAAGATCAATCATCCAAAATAACCATGAGCGGCTACGATATTGTAGGTTTCTTCCTTTTGACTGAATCTGTAACCTTCATTATCATATTCATTTTCTGTGGTTTCCCTGATCAAACCAGAAGTTACCAAGGAACCATGCATAGCACTGAGTAGGGAGCCGCTGAATACACCAGCTACACCTAACATGTGAAATGGGTGCATAAGGATGTTGTGCTCAACTTGGAATACAATCATGAAGTTGAAAGTATCAGAGATTCCTAGAGGCATATCGTCATAAAAACTTCCTTGACCAATGGGATAGATCAATGAAATAGCAGTAGCAGCTACAACAGGAGCTGAATATGCAATAGCAATCCAAGGGCTCGTACCCAGACAAAAACTAAGTTCCCACTCACAACTCATATAACCAGCTACACCAAGTAAAAAGTGTAGAACAATTAGCTCATAAGGACCACCATTTTATAACCATTCATCAAAGGAAGCCGTTTCTCATATCGGGTAAAAATGTAAACCTATCACTGTAGAAGTAGGAATAATGGTACCAGAAATAATATTGTTTCCATAAAGTAAAGATCCAGAAATAGGTTCACGAATACCATCAGTATCTACCAGAGAGGCAACAATGAAAGTGATAATAAATAGAGAAGTTATGGTCAATAGGTAGGGATCATCAAAACACCAAACCATCAAATGTAAAGACATGGTAAAATTGCAGTCATGGTAAAATCTTGATTTATTTAATTATTAATCATCAGGGACTCCCAAGAACATGAATTTTCTATAAATAGATAATCGAGGGCTTGTTATTCAACAATATAACATGACTTATATACCCATGTCAACCAATATTCAACATCCATAGATATATCGAGGTTTTTATCTATCTAGATTCATCCATTTTTTTTTTTTTAATAAACTGAATAAATAAATTGAATAAAAATAAATAAGTTACAAAATTTGGATTAAAATTCAAATTTAATTTAGATACATATGATTTCGATAGAATAATTAGAATGGGTTGGCTGGGACTCGAACCCGGAACTAGTTGGATGGAGTAGATAATTTACTTCCTAGAATTAGAAAATAAAAAATAGGCAAAAATCTTTCCCCAAACCGTGCTTGCATTTTTCATTGCACACGGCCTTCCTTATGTATACACCTAAAATCTAGCTCCTTCCCTAGACAAGCCTCTAACAAAGTTGAATATTCAGTTGATCAACCTTTACTCTTACCATATGAACATTTCATAATAGACGACTAAATAAATTTTTTGTTATCTCTTCAGCATTTAAGGATAATTTCCATTTCCATGGTCGAACAACCAAGCATTCATGATTGACCAGATCATTGATGCAAACAATATGCAAATACCAAATTCGCCCTCTATATAACCATTGAAAAGTCAAATAAGTTCTTGGAAAAATCAAATAAAGAACCCCTTCTTCATGCATAAAGAACTCTTACAATAATTCCAAATCTAATATTTTCAAAAAAAACCCGTACAATACTTTTGTGTTTACGAGCCAAAGTTTTAAGACAAGAAAGTCAAAGTATATATTTTATTCGATACAAACTCTTTTTTTTTTTAAGGATTTGCTGAAATAATGAGAAATAGGTCAGCATATATGGGCAAATTGATCGATAATCTCAAAATCCGACGAATCGGCCCAGGTCAACTTACTAACAAGATGTCCTAATTCGTTACAAAATTTCATTTTAGCCAATGATCCAATCATTGGCCTAATTAGAACTAATGTATCAAGCTTCTTTATAGCATTATCCATTATAAATGAATTTTCTAGCATTTGACTCCTTACCACTGAAAGATTTAGTCGCACACTGAAAAGATAGCCTAAAAAGCCAAAAGAATGGTTGGCTAATTGGTTTATATAGATCCTTCCTGGTTGAGCCCACACATAAAAATGACATTTCCATAAAAGGACAAGAAAATATTTCCATTTATTCATTAGAAGAGGTGTATCTTTTGAAACCAAAATAGATTTTCCTTGATATCTAACATAATGCATGAAAGGCTCCGTAGAGAACCATAAAACTGCTGGAAAATCATTGGAAAAGACTTTTTGTACAAGATGTTTTATTTTTCCACAAAAATAAATTCGCTCAAAAAATACCCAGAAGATGTCAATCATAAATGAGAAGATTGGTTATGGAGAAAAAGTAAGATGGATTCGTGATGTGATTCCGCCCGAGCCCGCTCAACCGATAACCCGGTGGGGTGCTGACTCGACACGGATGAAGACTAGGCCAATCAAAAGAGCTCAAATTAAGAGATTTAGGGACAACCTGGAAGTATTTATACAGGGGGTAATCAATCTCAACAGAGCTTGTCCATACTTGAAGATACAAAGCCTATTCTAAGCATCAAAGTGGTGGAAGCCGATACGAACCCGGGTGACGGTTTTGGTACATTTTTGGAGTCCGAGAAGCATGAAATGGTTCCAATGCTTTATGGGTTCAATAAATATGCCTAAGAAGTCATGGAATCAAGTTAAATCAGCCTCAAATGCAACCAAAGAGGGCTTGTACGGACAGCTTCAACAATTTGGCCGAATTTGCTGTATTGCTTGCTGGCTTTACTGTATTTTACTGTATTAGCCTTTTCTTATTTTTCCAAGCATGGGCAACGTGTGGGCCTTCATATTCAGATTATTTGGCATCCTACAAAGCATCTAGAAGCTGATTTGGAGCTCAATTTGGTCAAAGATTGGTCAAAGTCAACTTAGACAAAAAGCTAGTATTATAGTTTCCTAATTTGATTCTACTTTTTGTTTTAGGAAATTACCATTACTTTTTAGTTTTTATTTATTTACTTTCTGGAAAAATAAGTTTAGGAAAGTTATTATTTTATTATTTTCATTGTAAATTAATTAATTCCTAATTCAAAATAAAGGAATTAATTAATCCAAATTAGATTAGGAAAGGAGTGAGAATCTCGGCCACCATAGAACTCTTTATTGTGTGGCCTGTTTTACCTAGGGTTTTTAGGGTTTATTTTGTTTCTTTCAAAGCCTATTTAAAGGCTTATTCTTCATTAATAATATAACTTGAAACTTTGATTTGATTAAGAAAATACTTGTGAGATTAATTATCTCTTTGTTCTTTGAGAACACCTAAAACACCATTAGAGAATTGGTTGTTTTAGCTTGACTTATCAATAGGTTTTCCATCCCCTATTGTGGCGTCTTCATTATACCAAGGTTTCTAACCACAGGTTGGTTAGGGGTTGAGGTCCATTCCATTAGAACTTGAACTTAATTAAAGATCCGGGCTAATATAATACGGGTTTAGGAGTAGGTCGTCCTAGGTTCGTATCCGGGCTCACCCCTCTCTTGGCTTTTTCTTGGTCTTTCCACTCAATATGAACCTTAGAAACCTTACCTTGGTCAGCAACCTCAATCTTACCTTCTTGGAATGATGGTGAAGCCGTTGGTGCCATACTTGCTTTTTCTTTAAGCTTTTCGGCTTCTCTCCTTTGTTGCATTTGTAATTGGTCTTTGTAAACCTCTTTAGGAGATAATGGTTCCAGCTTGACCTTCTTCCCTTTAAACCTGAAAATAATACTATTTTCTCGACCAAAATGAGTAGCATCTTTATCAAATTGCCATGGTCTACCTAATAGTATATGTCCAGCAATCATAGGCACAATATCACATAAAACTACATCCTCATATCTACCTATATTAAATTTTACTTTGGCTTGTTTGTTTACTTTCATCTCACCACTATCATTAAGCCATTGTAATCTATAAGGTTCTGGATGTTTAATTGTTTTCAAGCCTAATTTATCAACTACAAGATTACTTATCACATTAGTACAACTCCCACTATCTATAATCATGCTACAAATTTTACGTTGTATTTCGCAGCGAGTATGGAAGATGTTTTCTCTTTGTATCTGCTCTTCATCTTTATAGACAGCAAGTACTCTCCTTGAAACCAAGCTCAACTCAGCATTAGATGTATCTACAGGTTCGGTTTCATCTTCATTACAATCCTCCTCTTGCTCGGTTTCAGCCCCACTTTCTTCACTTGCGGATTCCAGCTCACCATCACCCTTTAATACCATGATTCTTCTATTTGGGCATTGGCTGGGTATGTGTCCACTTCCTTGGCACTTAAAACAAATTATTTCTCTAGATTTTTGAGGTTTAGGATCAGATTTTATCTCACCTCTATGTGCTTGGACAGATTCGGTCTTGACCTCCCTTCTTGGCCGGTTGGTTGATTCTTCTCCTAATTTCGGCCTCAACTTGTTTTCATAAGTGGAATTGTTTTTCCAGCCACTTGAACTTGCCCTTCCACTGCTAGAAACTCCTCCAAACCGTGTACTAACACCCCTCCTCTTGAATTGGTTCTCAAGTTTAATGGCTACATGCAACATCTCCTCCAATTCCAAGTATTGTTGTAATTCAAGTTGGTTGGCAATGTCACGGTTTAACCCTCCAAGAAATCTTGCCATTGTTGCCTCTCTATCCTCCCTCATGTTTAACCTCATCATTAACATCTCCATCTCTTTGTAATAATCCTCCACGGACCTACTTCCTTGAGACAAAGATTGAAGCCTTTGATGCAGCAACCTTTGGTAATGGGATGGCACAAACCGCTTCCTCATGACTCCTTTCATTTGTCGCCATGTTGTAATTAAGTCTTCACCAACCCTCCTTCGGGTGCTTTGCTCATTTATCCACCATTGGCGTGCATAATGGCCAAACTCCATTGCTGCCATCTTCACCTTCTTACCTTCCGAATAGTTGTGGCAGTAAAAAATCATCTCCATTTTCTCTTCCCACTCCAAATAAGCTTCAGGATCACTTTTACCCATAAAAGGTAGGATATTAACCTTGATATTTCCCAAATCTTCATCTGTATCCTCCCTCCTATATCTTCCATGGCCAGCTCTATCTTGGACAGCAAAGGTTTCGTCCATACCGTCCTCAAAGTCACCGTCCAATGGCTCCTCATCAAATTCCTCTCTCGGCCTCTCGCGACCTCCTCGTCCTCGGCCTCGTCCTCCATGGAATTCTTGCCTATTTCTTGTATTCGGCCTTCCTTGTGAGGCTTCTAATCTTCCCACTCTTTGATTTACATGCTCAAATTGAGCACTCATCCGCTGTATTGATTCCAAAATAGTTCTCAAGTCCACTTGGTCTCCACTTCCGGTAGCTCGGTCATCGCCATGAAATGCTACGGACTCTTCCTCATTGATCCTCAAGGATGGATCTCCTCTTCTTATTCTAGAATCTGCCATGTTAGTAAAATACTGCAAAAATAAAATAAATCCTCACAATATTCACTCCCTCACGTGTTTCACTCAAACAAGGTCTCGACACTCGTGTTTGCACACTAGTGTCGGCTTTTACCCTCTTTTAAGCTCACACACTCTTGCCTTTTCTCACTCAATGAATTATCTCAAAGTTCTAATTAAAACACCCACAAAACAGCAATTAGATCACTAGTATGTTTTAATTAAACTTATCAACCAAACAGTAGCAAAAAGTAGGCAATACCGAAAGAATCCAACAAATCCTAATTTTTCGGCTTTCTAGACAAAAAAACACAAAATAATGGTAAAACGTTGGAATTTTTGAAAACTGCACCAGATGGTAGTAGATTATGAGCTCAAGAATAAAATTCCAGGAAAAGAAATTCAAATACGAACAAGAATCAAAGAGAACAAAAATATAGAAAAGTGTTGGTTGTTGTTCTTGTAATTCAAGTTTTGTATCAATTCCTTTAACTAATTTTAATCCAAAAAATTTAATCACCCAAAATCCAAATATCCAGCAGCAAGAATAATTTCCCAGCAACTCAAATATTGAATAAATAATCAAAAACCAGCAGCTCCAACAAATTTCCAGCAAACAAATCAAACTCCAACAAACTGAAATTTTTAATTTTTTTTTTATTCGACTTTACCTCTTCTTTCTTTTTTTTTTTTTTTTTTTTTTTTTTTTCACTCACAGAACTCAAACAACTGCAGTAGCAAGAATAATTACCAAAACTGCAATTCCATCTCCAAAACAAACACCAAACCGTGACCTCCAAATAAACACAATGTGCAGTTTTTTTTTTTTCTTTTTTTTAAATGATGCCGCAAACTTCTTCTTTTTTTTTTTTTTTTTAATATATGAATGCAAATTTCTAAGACTAAAACAGCAAAGAAAAATCAACAAAAACCAAATTAACAAGAACAATGATAAAAGACAACCAACAAACTAGGAAACAAAAATACGATAAAACTAGGAAATCCTAATTCAACTAGGAATGAATTTTTTTTTTTTTTTTAAGATGCTGAACGTGTATAGGATGGATGCAACCTTAACCTAATGCTAAAATTGCAGAATAACACAAAAACAAATAAAGCAAATAAAGATAGATCAAACCTGAACAAAATTTAGCTCTGATACCAAATGATACGAACCTAGGATGACCTGCTCCTAAACCCGTATTATATTAGCCCGGATCTTTAATTAAGTTCAAGTTCTAATGGAATGGACCTCAACCCCTAACCAACCTGTGGTTAGAAACCTTGGTATAATGAAGATGCCACAATAGGGGATGGAAAACCTATTGATAAGTCAAGCTAAAACAACCAATTCTCTAATGGTGTTTTAGGTGTTCTCAAAGATCAAAGAGATAATTAATCTCACAAGTATTTTCTTAATCAAATCAAAGTTTTAAAGTTATATTATTAATGAAAAATAAGCCTTTAAATAGGCTTTGAAAGAAACAAAATAAACCCTAAAAACCCTAGGTAAAACAGGCCACACAATAAAGAGTTCTATGGTGGCCGAAATTCTCACTCCTTTCCTAATCTAATTTGGATTAATTAATTCCTTTATTTTGAATTAGGAATTAATTAATTTACAATGAAAATAATAAAATAATAACTTTCCTAAACTTATTTTTCCAGAAAGTAAATAAATAAAAACTAAAAAGTAATGGTAATTTCCTAAAACAAAAAGTAGAATCAAATTAGGAAACTATAATACTAGCTTTTTGTCTAAGTTGACTTTGACCAATCTTTGACCAAATTGAGCTCCAAATCAGCTTCTAGATGCTTTGTAGGATGCCAAATAAACTGAATATGAAGGCCCACACATTGCCCATGCTTGGAAAAATAAGGAAAGGCTAATACAGTAAAATACAGTAAAGCTAGCAAGCAATACAGCAAATTCGGCCAAATTGTTGAAGCTGTCCGTACTAGCCCTTTTTGGTTGCATTTGAGGCTGATTTAACTTGATTCCATGACCTATTAGGCATATTTATTGAACCCATAAAGCATTGGAACCATTTCATGCTTCTCGGACTCCAAAAATGTACCAAAACCGTCAGCCGGGTCCGTATCGGCTTCCACAACTTGGATGCTTAGAATAGGCTTTGTATCTTCAAGTATGGACAAGCTCTGTTGAGATTGATTACCCCCTGTATAAATACTTCCAGGTTGTCCTTAAATCTCTTAATTTGAGCTCTTTTGATTGGCCTAGTATTCATCCGTGTCGAGTCAGCACCCCAGCGGGTTATCGGTTGAGCGGGCTCGGGCGGAATCACATCAATTCGTATTCATAAAAATGAGAATTATACAGGAACAAGAAAAATCTTGAATTATTTTTCAAAAAAAAAAGAAAAAGATTTTTCTGGAGTAATAAAACTATTCCAATTATAATAAAAGCCGTAATAAAAGCAAAGAAGGGGCATCTTTCATCCAATAGCGAAGGGTTTGAATCAAAATTTCCAGATGAATGGGGTAGGGTATTTGTACATCTGATACATAATTTAAATGTGGGAATTTGTCCTCTAAAAATGGAAATATTGAATGAATTGATCATAAATTAGAATATTTTGTGATTTCTGGCCTCGAAGATACTAATTGTAGGAATTGTAAGGAAAATGGAATTTCCACAATGACTGCAAATCCCTCAGATATCATTTGAGAATACAAATTCTTGTTGTACCCAAAACATTTATTTTGGTTAGAATCATTAGCGGAAATAATAAAATGATTATGGTGATACATTCGAGTAATTAAACATTTTACAATTAGTAAACTAGATTTATTGTCATAACCTACATTTTCCAGTAAACTCGATCCATTTAAACCATGATCATGAGCAAATGTATAAATATACTCCCAAAAGATAAGTGGGTATAGGAGATTGTGTTGCTGAGATCTATCTAGTTCAAAATATCATTGAAATTCGTCCATTTGAAATTCGATTTGAACTGAAGATAAGGGGTTTATTGGGTTATCAAATGATATATAGTATGATACAGTTAAAACAAGGTATTATAGTACAAAAAAAATAGATACCTCGGAAAAAGGTAAGACCATCAGCAGACTCTCTATCCTCTCTTTTTTCATCTAAGTGGTTTATGTTCAGTCTAAGATAACAAGATGGTTAGAAATATTTTATTTTTGCAATCCAATCACTCTTTTGATTTTGAAAAAAAAAAAAAAAACTCTTTATCAATATGCTGCCTTTTTCTACACATTTATCTCCACCTCATAATGGAGAATACCTAATAGGTAAGACTCATAAAAAATGGATAATCCCTCATGGAAAAGCCTTTCCCGTGTCAAGCACTAATATATTTTTAACGTCTAACTAGTTTGGGTAATCATTCAAAAATGAAGACCAAAAGCTCGTTACTCTTTGTTTCCCTATAATTGGGGCCATAGTTGGGCTCTGTCCATTTATTCACTCGACCCAACCTGAAATTGATTTTCCAATTTGTTTTTTTCAGCCACACCAAGAATTCAAATAAGGGATGTAGACATAAGAAAAAAAGTAATAAAGAAAAAAAAGAAGAAGAAGTAGAAAAAAGCTCGAATTTCATCAATCAATCAATATAAGTAAAAGAAAAATGCTTAATCCCCCTCTTTTTATTTGTTCATAGAAATCAAACTAACCCCCATTACCATTAATGGTAATACCCAAAATTGAAAGTAGGAATAACAAATTAAAAGAGAATAGTAGAGAAAAGACTATACAAAGCTCTCTAGAAGTGATCTCCACCTTCTTTATTTATATATTTCTTATATATTTCATTTTGATATATTTCATTAACTTTTCATTAATTGACTATCGTTTGGTGATTAAGGGTAAGTTCCGTAAAAACCCCCGCTTTCTTTGAAATATCATGACCAATTCCTATAGGATGAGCGCCTTTTTCAATGAAATATAGAATAGCAAGAACATTTAAATATATTTGATTCTTTATTGGGACATAAAAACCCACTTTCCGAAGATCTCTTCCTTCTCTTCTGGATCGATCATCAATTGCAATGATTTGATAAATCGCTCACTAGGATAGATGAGCAATACCCCCTCAGAAACATATAAGAAGTTTTCTCCTCATACGGCTTAAGAAAATTGGAAATTTTATGCATGTATAGAATGATAAGGTCAAATATATCCATAAAATCATCAAATCAACTAGACTATGATTTAAATACTTATTATTTCCCCCACCAAAAAAAAAAATATTCTTATTTACAATTTGCACCCTCATAACTCAAGTTGGATAACTCTCAAATAACTTAAGGAAACCTTTTAAGCATTTCATTTATTGAGTGGTCTTTTACTCCCATTTTGTTTGTCTCTTTCAGAACCTCTTTTGATTTTGCACTCTGATCGAGTTGTTGAGACAATCGAAAATGGTATTTCCTTGTTCCAGGAACCTTTATCTTTGCCTTGAATCATTGGGTTTAGACATTACTTTGGTGATTTTGAATCGTTTCAAAATGGCAGCAACATACCCTTTTTCTATGATTTCTTTCTATCAAAGAATCATACGACTGAGTGATTCTTGTGTAATACATTTGATTTGATCAAAAAAGTTTTGCCAATTCTAAAAAAATTGACTTTTGAATTTAAAACTTGCTTGAATTGGAGATCCCTTCTTGTGGCTTGAAATTTATTACCTATTGCTAATGGGGAGAGATCTTTCATTAGGGTTTGATGCTCCTCAATAGAGATCACCATAATAATAGCTTGCTTGTGGAACTTGGTGCTTGAATGCCGGTATTCTTGTACAACTTGGCCTTTTCCCTAGTGCACTGCCATTGAATCTGCTAGTCCTCTTCAAACCCAATGGGATAGAATTCCTTGCGAATTATAGTTTTCAACTTCTTCCGTGACAACCCAGAAATGTCATGGTTCCTCATATATGCATTCCATCAAGTTAGTGCATAATTTGATGATTTCTTTTGTTTTTCTTTGTTTGATCCAATCTGTTCTGTCTTCTTTCCGACGGATCCACCCTATTAGATTAGAGAAGGGCTTCCTATTCTGTATGACAATAGAACGAGCATTCGCTGGATGGCCAAACATTGAATGAAATGTTGGCATGGGGTTTCGGCAATTTCAATTCCATTTTGAGTGTTTTTCAATTGAAATGGATCTTGTATGCACCGGTTGTAGCACACGTTGGACCATCCAAACAAACTAGCAGAGGCACTACTATGGCAAAGACAACAGCAAAAGCACTAGTCACCTATCAGCAGGGGAAGCAGCATAGGTGATAGAAACTAACTAGGGTTTAGGTACCAATTCAAAAAGCATTCGTTTAGCTCTCCTTAGGGGTCAAGACCAACCAGCCCTAGAGGTACCACACTAATAGCGGCATCCCAACTTGATACGGATCCCTACCTCTCATAAAGTGCAAAGAGTAATTGATCAGATTCGTGGGCATTCTTATGAAGAAACACTTATGATACTCGAAGTCATGCCCTATCGAGCATGTTCTTCCGTTTTAAAATTGGTTTCTTCTCCAACACCAAATACTAATCATAATAGAGATTTCACCAAAGCAAAGTTAAAAATTAGTAAAGCGGAAGTCAACGAAGGCATTACTGTGAAAAAATTAAAACCTCAAGCTCGGGGACGAAGTTATCCAATAAAAAGACCCACTTGTCATATAACTATTATACCAAAACATATAGCTGTACATTATTATATAGACTATTTAAAGAACAAAATTGTCTTTGAAGAATTTTAAGGTTAAATGACAAATATTTTTTTATAATAAAAATACAAATAAAATACGCCATATTATGCTTTAAAAAACATGAATGAATAAAAAAAAGAAGTAGATCGATATGACATGTCATGATATGTATAGTAGCGGGGGATTATGGGACAAAAAATAAATCCACTTGGTTTCAGACTTGGCATAAACCCAAGGTCATCATTTTCTTTGGTTTGCACAACTGAAAATTTATTCGGAGGATCTACAAGAAGATTAAAAAATATGAAAATATCTTCTAGTGTCGAGGGAATTTCATGTACAGAAATTCAAAAACGAATCGATTTGATTCAAGTCATAATCAGCTCATCGTGAACTAATAACTATTATAGAACTAATAACCAGCTCATTTTTTCGCATTATCTAGATATAAAAAACTGGTCGAGATATGATATATTGGTCATATCAACGTAGCAACTGAAATCTTTTTTGCATAAACAAACAACAAAAAAGAAAAAATGAATATAAGTCTGAATTGTAAAGAAAAAAAAAATATGCGGATAAATCAAAGGATTAGAAAAAGTGAAAAAAAAATAAATATCAATGATATATGATTCCAATATGTAAGGTGTATGATTCATCTCATAATGAGGAATGTAATAAACCATTAATACTAATTGGTCTATAATTATACAAATCTGCTCATAGAAAAAGAATCAAGAGCCCCAAGCTAATAAATACTGAGAGGATTGACTCGAGAACAAATCAAATTTCATTGGGGGCTCCGTTGTAGAAGTCAGACTTAGCCGTTAATCGAGAAGTGATGGGAATGATAGAACCTATGAATACATAAGATTATACTGAAAATGAATCTTAATGATTCATTGGGTAGGATGGCAGAACGAACTAGAAACCAATTCATTTATTCTGAAAGTTCATGTCATAGACTAAACCGACAACTGAATATTGAAAGAGTAAATATCCACCTGTGAAAATTTTGATTTTATTGGATTTCTAAATTTTAGCTGATCCGATATGATAATAAAATGTAAAACAAAATAAAGATTCGTTATAACCTTATAACAAAATTACTGTATCTATACTATTATCTCTAATGTATCTCTAAATAAAAATTCTCTATAAATCGAATCCATGTTTAGTTAGATATCAAAACAAGAAATAAAAATTTCTAATAGATTAGATGAAATTTCAAAAAATCTCATGAATCAATATATTTTTTTAGTATATTATTCATTAAATAGGTAAATATAAATACATAGATATTATTTTTTAATCGTTTCATTCGCGAGAACCTGGATGAGAAGAAACTCTCTTGTCCAATTTTGTAGTAAAGATGGAATTAATAAACAACCATCAACTCTAGCCCAAAAGAACCAGATTTCATAAACATCATAGAGGAAGAATGAAAGGAATATCTTATCAAGGTAATTGTATTTGCTTTGGTAGATATGCTCTTCAAGCGTTTGAACCCGCTTGGATCACATCTCAACAAATTGAAGCCAGTCAATGAGCAATGACACAAAATGTCCGTCGCGCTGGGAAAGTATGGGTACGTATATTTCCATACAAACTAATTACAATAAGACCTACAGAAACCCGTACAGGTTCGGGGAAAGGATCTCCTGAATATTGGGTAGCTGCCGTCAAACCCGATAGAATACTTTATGAAATGAGTAGAGTAGCAGAAAATATCGCTAGAAAGGCTGTTTGACTAGCGGCATATGAAGTCAATTCATTATTTCAGTATAGGAACATAGAACCAAAAGAAAAGGCTTTTTGGATGATGAAAAAAAAAAAAAAACCAATTTCAGGTTTCCTTTTTTGTTTTGAACAAACAACAGATAAAAACAGATAAAAAAATGATTCAACCCCAAAGCCATTTGAATGTAGCGGATAACAGCGGAGCCCAAGAATTAATGTGTACTCGAATCATAGGACCTAGTAATCGACGATATGCTCATATTGGTGACGTTATTGTTGCTGTAATCAAGGAATCAATACCAAATACACCTCTAGAATGATCAAAAGTGATTAGAGCTGTAATTGTACATGCTGGTAAAGAGCTTAAATCTGAGAACGATATGATCATACAATACGATGAAAATGCTGTGGGTGTTATTGAACAAGAAGGAAACCCAAAAGGAACTTGAAGTTTTGGTACGATCACCCGGGAATTAAGACAGTTAAATTTCACTAAAATAGTTTCATTAGCACCCGAAGTATTATAAGAAGAGACCATAACATAATTAATATAATTATTATAGTTATAATATTTAACTGAAATTGATTAAGATTATTTAGTAAATTGAGATTTATTATTAGTAGTAGAGTGGTTGTGTCTCACGTATATGCCTTTAAGAATTCATAATTAAAAAAAAAAAAAACAGAAAAAGAGCATGTTGATTATATCAAATTTGAGTAAAACAATAATCTAAGTTTATCATGAATAAAGACACTATTGCTAACATAATAACCTCTACACGAAATGCTGACATGAATAAAAAAAGAACAGTTTGAATACCATCTACTAACATTATTGAAAACATTGTTAAAATCCTTTTACGCGAAGGTTTTATTGAAAAGATGCGGAAACATCAACAAAACAACAAAGATTTTTTGGTTTTAACCCTACGACATAGAAGGAATAGGAAAGCACCATATAAAGCTGTTTTAAATTTAAAATGGATCAATCGACCCAGTCTACGAATATATTCTAACTATCAATGAATTCCTATAATTTTAGGTGGAATGGAGATTGTAATTTTTTCGTACAATTACAGCAAAGGGGCTCGATTAAAAGAAATTGGTGGAGAACTTTTGTGTTATATATGGTAATCCTTCTGATATATGAATTATATGTGGAACTTTCATATTTGTAAAAAAAAAAAAAAAAAAAAAAAGAAGAGAAAGGGTGGTTTTCTAATATCACCCCTCCCGTATTAGTTGATACCTCAAGGAGTTTGACCTAAAATGAAAGAAAAAAAAAGGATTCATGAAGGTTGTATTACTGCATAACTGCCCAATGGTATAGTCTAAATTCATTTAGATAATGAAAATCTGATTCTAGATTATGTTTCAAAAATGATTATAAGTAGTTTTTTATATATATATATACGATGAGGAAATCGAAGCAAAAGTGAAGCAAGTCATTTTGATTCAACCAGCATAGTTTATAGACTCTGAAAAAAGATTCCAATGATTATATGGTTTTTTCAATTTCAACATTCATTTTTGGGGTATACAATTCAAAGTTAAAAATTTCAAGCAACTTATTTTCTTCCAATAAAGAAAGTTAGAATTAAATTAAGGAATGATAAATATGAAAATAAGAGCCTTTGCGCATAAAATTTGTGAAAAATGTCGACTGATCCATAGGTGGGGACGAATTATAGTAATTTATTCCAACCTGAGATATAGACAAAGACAATGATAATCCTTCTAAACAAAAAAGGACTCCATAAATCTAAAGGAACCATTGTACAAATACAGAAATAAAAATAAAGGATCTGTTTTGACATGAAATGGATATATTCATATATCTCTGACTTATATTTATGAGATGATAAAATATGGAAAAACCTATACCAAGAACTGGTTCACATGAGAATAAACATATTGGTTCACGTAAAAATGAGTGTAGAATACGAAAGGGAGTTATTCATGTTCAAGCAAGTTTCAACAATACTATTGTAACTATTACGGATGTAAGAGGTCAAGTAATTTCATAGTCTTTTGCCGATACTTGTGTATTCAAGGGTACAAGATGAGGGTCGCCATTTGCCGCTCAAACCACAATGGGAAATGCTATTTAGATAGTAGTGGATCAAGGTATGCAATGGGCAGAAGTCATGATAAAAGGCCCCGATCTCCGAAGAGATGCGGCATTAAGAGCTATTCGTATTAAGTTTCATCCGAGATGTAACCCCTATGCCATGTAATGGCTGTAGACCTCCTAAAAAAAGACGTGTATAAAAATAAACATTGAAGATATTTCAAGAGAAATAAATAATTGAATGATCTAATAAAATAATATTACTATGGTTCAGGAGAAGGCAACAATATCTACTTAGACACTGCAGGGGAAGTGTGTTGAATTACAAGTAGACAGTAAGCGTCTTTATTATGGACACTTTATTCTAGCTCCACTTATGAAAGGCCAAGCCGATACAATTGGCATTGCGATGCGAAGAGCTTTGCTTAGAGAAATATAAGGAACATGTATCACATGCGCAAAATTTGATAAAATACGACATGAATATTCTACCATAGTGGGTATTCAAGAATCTGTACATGAAATTTTATTGAGTTGAAACAAATTGTATAGAAAAGTAACCTCTATGGAACTTGTGATGCGTCTAGTTGTGTCAAAGGTCCCTGATATGTAACTGCTCAAGACATCATCTTACCACCTTCGGTGGAAATCGTTGATAATACATAGGCTATAGCGAACCTAACGGAACCAATTAATTTGTGTATTGAATTACAACTCGAAAGGCATAATGGGTATCACATAAAAATGCCAAATAACTTTCAAGATGGAGGTTATCCTATAGATGCTGTATTAATGCCTGTTCGAAATGCCAATCATAGTATTCATTATTATGCGAATGGGAATGAAAAACAAGAGATACTTTTTCTCGAAATATGGACAAATGGAAGTTTAACTCCTAAAGAAGCACTTCATGAGGGTTCCCGAAATTTGATTGATTTATTTATTCCCTTTTTATATGCAGAAGAAGAAAATTTTGATTTAGAAAAAAACCAACACAAAGTTACTTTGCCCTTTTTTACTTTTCATGATAGATTGGCTAAACCATATAAAAATCAAAACGAAATAGCATTGAAATCTATTTTTATTGACCAATTAGAATTGCACCACAGGGTCTATAATTGCCTTAAAAGGTCCTATATACATACATTATTAGACCTTTTGAATAACAGTGAAGCAGACCTTATGAAAATGAAACATTTTCGCATAGAAGATATAAAACATATATTGGACATTCTAGAAATAGAAAAGCATTTCGCATAAATTTTAATGGATTATTTATTTTTTTTAAAAAAAAAGAGATAAAAATGAGTTTTGAATCTTTAGCACATTCTATATACTCGAAATAGATCCAAAATTTAATTGAATAAATAAATGTATCTAGGGAGAATTCACTTTGAAGCGACTATTCCCTAGATACACACATCGTGTTTTTTTTATTTATTTCTCAACTAAATAAATTTAAAAAAGACCTAAAGTTAGGGATTTATCAATAAATAATGTTGCTCCAATACCCAACCAAAAGGCTACTGAGATGTCAATAAAAAAGAAGGTTGTCACTACTGGACGACGAAATGGGTTTTGGAATTTAGTAACGTCCTCCAAAAAGAATACTGTTAATAACCCCGTGGGTACGAAAACCATTAAAAGAATGCCCAATAATTTATTGGGCACTATATGAAGAATTTGAAATACGGGAAAGAAATACCCAATAATTTATTGGGCACTATATGAAGAATTTGAAATACGGGAAAGAAATACCATTCAGGCAATATCTCCAAAGGAGTTGCAAATGGATCCGCGGGTTCGCCAATCATTGATGGTTCTAGAACCGTTAAACCTATGTTACATGCAATAGTACCTAAAATTACTACCGAAAAAATATATAAAAGATTGTTGGGCCATGCGGGCTCTCCATTATAATTATGCCCCATCCCCTTAATGTAGGATTGTTCAAGTCGGGTTTTTTTTGTTATTAGGATAGATGAATTATTCTAGATCCATCCTACAAAAGAACTGGACATAATAATTTTTAATCATCCGGCTCGAGCAAGAATCAAACGAACCAAATAGATCCATATAAAAAATAAAAAAATTGATATGGTATCCACACCTATATGAATGATTCTATGTAAGAGTAAGAAAAAATTTACCAAATTTCCTTTTTCGGAGTTTCAACAACCATCCATTGTAAGGAATTCAGTTATTACAGATAAATGTTCAATACCCAAGTGGGCTTACAAATCATGATCAAGTTCTTTCTGGGTCGTCTCAGACCTTGCAGTTGGATTTTATCCTCAAGAATATTAAAACTTTTTACATACAAAGGATTTACTTGTTACTAATCTAGTTTAGCCCTTATTCTTCATATTCTTCTTTAGATCCCTTGTTTCACTCTGATAGTATAATAAATTAAGTCAATGCAAAGGAAAAGAAAACATTTCCATTAACTAAGTGAAATATATAGAACATACTTCGGGATCATCATTAGGACCATCATACTGGCCGACCATCAATGAACTAATCGATTTAACCAACCAATGTTAGCTTCAGTCATTATATATTGAATAGAAGAAAAAGCCTCCATAGCGGTCGGACGGTAATATAAAGTCATAGTAAACCCTATAGCTACTTGTACTAAAAAACAACTAAGTGTAATTCCGCTCAGACAATAAAAAATGTTGACATGAGGAGGAACATATATACTAGTTATATCAGCTGCAATTGCCTTGATCTTAAGATGTTCTTTGAACCAATCATAGATTTTATTGGGATAGGTAAATAGAGCAGACCCTCCCACAACCCCCCCCCCCCCCACCCCCAAGAACTGTATATGAGAATTTCATCTCGTACGGCTCAAACAGAAACACCAAAATACTAGTTCTACCAGATATGTGTAATAGAAAGTTAAGTTCGAAACTTCTTAATCCTCTGATTCAATCGTTTCTGAAGATACAAAAGAATAAAAATCTGAAAGTTCTTTCTTGTGGTTATAATGCCAGAATATCAAGTTGGCTTATTTGTCTCTGTGGTGATGATTATAGGCCTCTTGAATCTGCTTTTTACCTACTTTATAGTTTTTTTTATTGTGTGTAATGCACCTTTAACTACTGTTTTCTTTATTATTGATATTGATAGGAATTCTCTTGCTAAGATCCTCTGAATCGGTTAAAACCCCAGATTCATACTAGAACCACGATGATTCCATAAAACCCTTTCTTTATAAACTAATTCCAAAAATTCCTTGAGTAAGAACTGTTGGATCATCACTTATTCAATGAATAACTAGAATGAATAAAAATCCAACGACACCCTTGTCCTTCAATCAAAATAAGCATAAATAGGAGTTTGAAAAAATAAAAATATTTTGATTTATAATTTTTAAATCTAACTCTTTGAAAAAAAGAAAAAAAAAAAAAGGAAGTCTGGACTCGTGGTCTGAATATTAAGGATGAATCATAGTGCTAATAATACTTTGGAATCTATTTTCTATATTCTATGGTTTAAATACTAGAATGAATATCTGACGAAGTAAAACCATCTCTATCAAGATGACAGGCGCATTCTCTGTACTATCCACAGGATCAATTATAATAAGCCACCCACTCATATTCCGGAACTATAGGAACAAGGAAATTTCACGATCGAACTACCAAAATAGAATGGGATCAAAATCAGAGACCTTAATGCTTCACTTTGTATTGAAAAGCTAGTTACTAGTTCTTGTGAATCTAATTCATTCCAATTCCGTCAAATAAAATGGAAGAATTATAAATCTCCAAAATAGTAGATAGGAATACCATAAAAAGGGCCATTGCAATACCCATCAAAGGAGTAGTTCCCCACCCAGGAGCTACTTTACCGTATTCTGAATTCAATGGCTTCAATAAACCCCCTATAGCAGTTCGTCTTAGACCAAATCTAGAAATACTCTCTGTTGGGGTGAGTAGGTTATGACCAAGACCAAGCTAGCTTGAAGTGTTAGCAACAAGCAACCTTTTGGTGATGCTCTTAGGAATGGTTGTGTGTGAGTTGTGTTTGTAGGTTTTGGATATGGTGTTTTCTGGTTTTTAGGGTTCCTAGAGTGTTCTAAGATGTTGAAGAAGAGATGAGAAGAAAGGTACCACGTTGGTTTTTAAAAATGAGGCTTGGATATGTAGCCATCTCATACATTTAACAATATAAGCTTGAAATTACAACTAGTTCACACATACCCAGTGTAAGAGTCGCACACACCTCTGCATTTTGATTGTAAATACCAAGCCAAGTTCATCCAGGGTCATTAGTCAAGCCCATGATCACTTGCTTGGATTTCTAGCTTTTGTTATACGAAATAGTGCCATTATGATTCCTCACATATTTTGATATGTATTCCTGTCGGAATGAAAATGGCCCGATAAGCTCTTTGGAGGGGGATGGCTAGTCGGCGAGTTGTTGGGCTAGACCACTAGCATAGGTGATAACTCTTGATAGCGTGCTTGTAAACCTCTCTGTTGTTCTCTCCATCGAGACCGAATAAAACGAACACATTTCCATTTCATCGTATTGTTGCCTTGTTTACTGACCCTTTTCTAACGATTGTGTGATTACATGCTTTATTTTATTGCTTGCTTGGTGCATGCACAATACTAATATCGTGTGGGTTATTTGCTTGCGAGGGATATTAACGGTTGGCTTACTACCCGCGAGGGGCGAGTAAGCACCACACGGCCCCGTTGTATGCTTAGAACGGTGGGACTGTGACAGTTGGTATCAGAGCGGGGTTGGGAGTCACTCGCACAGGATGCCGAAGCTGACAAACGAAATGCGGTTCAATACCATCGACCAGCAGCTCGGGGAGCTTGCTGGTGTTGTAAATGCACATATCAGAGGCCACAACTGGGAGGAGGCCTTAGAAAATATGGATACAATCGACGACATAGCCAGTCGAGTGAGCGTACTCGAGAGTAATCAAACCCCGTGGGGCAATACTGGCCTTTCGAGCTCTACTGCGGGTGAGCGAGATGGAGTAGTGGAAGAGGCCATAGAGAGATTGATGTCTACGGCCAACTAACTGACGAAGGACTTTCGAGCCACCATGGAAGCCTTAAAGATTGAAATGGGGCAAATAAACACCAAGCTTGCCATCACCATGTGAGTGGTAGAAAATCGACCTACTGTCCCAATGGGCGGGGACTATGGACAAATGAAAGTGCCTGAGCCCCCAACATATGGAGGGGCACGAGATGCGAAGGAGCTCGAAAACTTTTTGTTTGATATGGAACAATATTTTCAAGCAATAAAATCAGATTTGGAGGAAACGAAGGTGACCATGGCTACAAGTACCTAACCAATGATGCAAAACTGTGGTGGCGATCTAAATACGAAGATATCAAAAACAACTGATGCATCATTGACATATGGGACCAGCTACAGAAGGAACTCAAAAACCAATTCCTTCCTGAGAACGTGGACTACATTACCCAGCGACATTTGAGAGAATTGAGACAGACCAGTAATGTAAGGGACTACGTGAAAGCTTTCTCGGCACTCATGCTCGATATACACGACATGTCTGAGAAGGATAAGCTTTTTTACTTCCTAGAAGGGATGAAACCTTGGGCTATGACAGAACTTCAACGACAGAGAGTACAAGACTTAGCCTCAGCGCTAGGGGTAGCGGAGCGTCCAATGGACTACTCAACAGAGAGCCCCATCAATAGAAGGCCCCAACCGCCTCCTTCGAATGCCAATAGCGGTAGACCCTTCAGGCCTACCAATCTCACAAGACCTGGGGGAAGCGACAATAGGAAACCTTCGAGCATGAGAGAACCTCAACCGCGAAACCCCAATGTATTTGGATTTAGACCCCGACGTCTGACATGTTTCCTATATAATGGTCCCTATAGAGTGGGCGAATGCCCCCATAAGACCGCTTTTAGTGCTCTGCAAGCATCTATTCATTCCCAAGAGCATGAAGGAGGGCAAGAAGAGGCAGTAGAAGAAGGAGAAGATGGCGCACAAGTGGGAGTGCTGAGATTCTTGAATGCCCTTAATGGACAGGTCATTCAGGCAAGGAAGACCAACGAGAAAGGTCTTATGTTCGTGGATGCGGCAATAAATGGAAAGGCCGCAAAGAGTGTGATGGTGGACACATGTGCCACCCACAACTTTTGTTCAGAGATTGAAGCTCAAAGGTTGGGCCTACGCTTATAAAAGGACGCGGGGCAAATGAAAGCAGTAAATTCCAAAGCCTTACCTACGGTGGGCCTGGCAAAACAAGTGCCTCTCAAGTTGGGAACTTGGGAGGACCGGGTGGATTTGATTGTAGTACCAATGGATGACTTTGATGTAATCTTGGGAATGGACTTCCTAGTGAAGAAGAAGGTAATCCCTATTCCTGCCGCTAACAGCCTGTTGATGATGGGGGAACAAACAGGAATAGTTCCCGTACAGAGGAAGCAATTGAACAACCCCAAACTTCTATCGGCTCTCCAATTTAAGAAGGGAGTAAGACGCAAAGAACCCTTTTACATAGCATTGGTGGTAGCGAGGGAGGGTGAAGATGATGAACCTACCCCTCCTATGGTGCTAGACGCCTTGAAATCATTCAACGATGTGATGCCGAACAACTTACCGAGGAACCTACCTCTTCGACGAGATATTGACCACAAAATCGAACTGATACCGGGAGCAAAACCTCCAGCAAAAGCACCTTATCGGATGGCCCCTCCTGAGTTGGCAGAACTACGAAAGCAACTTAAGGAACTTTTGGAAGCAGGGTTCCTGAGACCCTCGAAGGCATCTTATGGTGCTCCAGTATTATTCCAGAAGAAGAAAGATGGAACTTTGTGCCTGTGTGTAGATTACCGAGCACTGAACAAGGTCACGGTGCGAAACAAGTACCCAATCCCTTTAGTAGCTGACTTGTTCGACCAGCTAAGTGGAGCCAAATTTTTTACTAAATTGGATTTGAGATCGGGATACTACCAAGTGAGAATCGCTGAAGGAGACGAAGAGAAAACCACTTGTGTTACACGATACGGAGCCTTCAAATTCCTGGTGATGCCTTTTGGATTGACGAATGCACCAGCAACATTTTGCACTCTCATGAACCAGGTATTTCGAGACCTCCTTGACAAATTTGTGGTGGTGTACCATGACGACATTGTAATCTTTAGCCCTACCTTGGAAGAACATGTCGAACACATTCGAATGGTATTCCAGAGACTCCGAGAAAATCAATTATTTGTGAAGAAGGAAAAATGTGCATTTGGCAGGAGACAAATCACGTTTCTGGGACACATCATTGAGGAGGGGAAGATCCGTATGGACATGGAGAAGGTAAATGCCATCCAAGAGTGGAAAACTCCCGCTAATGTGAAAGAACATAGATCATTTCTGGGATTGGCAAATTACTACCGTCGTTTCGTAAAAGGGTACTCGAAGAAAGCAACTCCCCTAACGGAATTGCTAAAGAAGGAGGTGCCTTGGGAGTGGAGCAAGGAATGTGAGGGTGCATTCCAGGATCTAAAGGAAGCAATGATGAAAGACCCGGTGTTGGCCGTGCCGGACATCACAAGACCTTTCGAAGTCCAAACTGATGCATCTGACTTCGCTTTAGGTGGAAACCTTCTCCAAGATGGTCATCCTGTCGCCTATGAAAGCAGGAAGTTATCAGTGATAGAAAGAAACTATACGACTCAAAAAAAGGAGATGCTTGTTGTAATTCATTGTTTAAGAACCTGGAGGCACTACTTATTGGGGTCAAGCTTTGTAGTAAAGATTGATAACTCAGCCGTTAGTCACTTCCTTACACAACCAAAACTAACCCCAAAACAAACTCGTTGGCAGGAATTCATTGCGGAGTTTGACCTCCATTTTGAGCACAAAGCGAGGACCAAAAACCAGGCAACGGCTGCCCTAAGTCATAAGACAGAGCTTGCAGCACTAAGGGCATTGGCTAACATGGCTGCGAGTACTATCGCGACTTCAATGCGAGAGCTGATAAAGCAGCATCTAGGGGGAGATCAATGTGCCCAAAATATCCTCAAACTGTTCAAGGAGGGAAAAACTCATCAATTTTGGGAGGAGGATGGTTTACTATGGACAAAAGGAAATAGGTTGTTTGTCCCAAAGGCTGGAGACCTAAGAAAGATGTTAATGAGAGAACGCCATGACACTCTGTGGGCTGGACATCCGAGGTGGTAAAGGACGTATGCCTTAATCAAAAAGGGATATTATTGGCCACAGATACGTGACGATATTATAGACTACATCCGAATCTGTCTTGTGTGCCAACAGGACAAAGTGGAGAGGCATAAACCACCAGGGCTGTTGGAACCTCTATTTGTCCTGTCACACCCATGGGAGAGTGTGTTAATTGATTTAATCACCAACCTTCCAAAGATCGGGGATCTTTCAAGTATTTTGGTTATTGTGGATCGATTCTCAAAATATGCAACATTCATCCTTGCCTCAAAGTATTGTACGGCCGAGGAAACCGCCCACTTATTCTTCAAGTTTATGGTGAAATATTGGGGTGTGCCCCGACACATTGTAAGCGATAGAGATGCAAAGTTCACGGGATCTTTTTGGATAGAACTATTCAAGCTTCTTAGGTCCCAGCTCAACATCTCCTCCAGTTATCACCCGCAAATGGATGGGCAGACGGAAAGATTCAATGGCATGTTGGAGGAGTACCTACGACACTTTGTTAGTGCCAACCAGAAGAATTGGGCGAAACTCCTTGATATAGCTTAATTTTGCTTCAACGCACAGAAGGGATCTCCCACAAGTAAGTGCCCATTCAAAATAGTTAACGGCTAGAAGCCCTCACTCCCATACACAGTCGATGAGTACCAAGGCAAGAACCCAAGGGCTTTTAACTTCACCAAATAGTGGAAGAACAACATGGAAATATCCAGGGCCTACTTGGAGAAGGCGGCAAATCGGATGAAGAAATGGGCAGACAAAGACCGGCGGCCCCTAGAGTTCAATGCGGGGGATATGGTGATGGTTAAGCTAACTCGAGAGCAATTTCGCTGGCTAAGGTATAGAGACCCCAGGTTGATGAGAAAATATAAGGGACCAATGCCGATAATTGCCAAAGTAGGGAGGGCGTCGTACAAGGTGGTTACCCCAGGATGGATAAGAGTGCACCTGGTATTCCACGTCAACAACCTCAAGCCATACTATGCCGACAAGGAAGATCCAGCGCGCAACACTCCAGCAAGAGCCGAAGTCAAGACCAAGCTGCCGAAGACAACCAAGGAAGTGGAGGAGATCCTTGCAGAAAGAACCAGAAGCATGCATCGACAGCCAGTACAAGAGTACCTCATCAAGTGGAAGGGACTAGGAGAAGAATAAACTAGCTGGGAGAAGGAAGGCAACTTGGCACCCTACAAGCAGCAGATCGAGGAGTTCAAAGCAGCGGAGTCATCGAGGGCGTCCATAGAATGAGTGGGGGAGGATGTAAGAGTCACACACACCTCCACATTTTGATTGTAAATACCAAGCCAAGTTCATCCAGGGTCATTAGTCAAGCCCATGGTCACTTGCTTGGATTTCTAGCTTTTGTTATAGGCAATAGTGCCATTATGATTCCTCGCATATTTTGATATGTATTCCTGTCAAAATGAAAATGGCCCGATAAGCTCTTTGGAGGGGGGTGGCTAGTCGGCAAGTTGTTGGGCTAGACCACTAGCATAGGTGAGAACTCTTGATTGCGTGTTTCATCGTATTGTTGCCTTGTTTACTGACCCTTTTCTAACGATTGTGTGATTACATGTTTTATTTTATTGCTTGCTTGGTGCATGCACAATACTAATATCGTGTGGGTTATTTACATGCGAGGGATATTAATGGTTGGCTTACTACCCGCGAGGGGCGAGTAAGCACCGCACAGCCCCGTTGTACGCTTAGAACAGTGGGACCGTGACACCAAGCATGTGAGCTTACAAAATGAGTAAAGCATTTGAAATTTAAAAAGTAAAATGGCCAACACCTAAATTTTCATACACGAAAGAGGTAAAAACCAGCTGCAACATGTCTATTCCAAATATAGTAAAAAGTGGCACATGGTTTAAATTAAGTTTCTATTGTTTAACTAGTTTGGGTAAACAATCAAACTAGCTTCACCTACTTAGTTCCCCTTTGTATCTGCTTATGAAACTTGGTTTGAGGTATCCTTGGTCATCAATAAATATTGCTTCAAGAGCTAAGAAGGTTTTGGAACTGGATCACTGGCCAAACAGCTCCAACACTGACCTATACTCTGCATACTAGGCCCATCAGATACAACAATCTGTTTGGAATAGAAAATGGACTTCCCCATGTCATTGTGACCTAAGATTTGAAAAATTGTCGCCTCTATATGTCTTTACATATCCCTCAAAATTTCAGCCCCAAAATCCATTTGAAACCTGAGATATAAGATAAACAGTGGACCTATGTTGCTGGAAATTATGAATCCAACACCATAGGCATTTCAAGCATAACGTTCCTACTCTTTTGTGCATAGTTTTGCCTATGCTTTTGCATACATAACTTAGGCACAAAACATTATCCAAATGTACCTCACATCAATTAAAAATATACAAAAAAAAATATAAACTCATAAAAGGAAAGGAGGTGATACCAAGATGTGCATGCTAACCGGTGCATGCACCATCAAGTGCCAAAATTGCCACACTTCAACACTCTCAACAATTTGTGTAGCCATGAATCGTATTTTATATTCATTAAGATCTGTTGACTTTGTATACCGTTTGTAAATAAATGATCTTATCATAGACCCATTGTGGTATTGAAACTATATAATAATGGAAATGGAAACCCTTGTTGCCATCTTTGTATCGGGTTTACTTGTAAGTTTTACTGGGTACACCTAATATACTGCTTTTGGGCAATCCTCTCAACAACTAAGAGATCCATTCGAGGAGCATAGAGACTAGTTAAAGTAATGAGACTCTCAATATTGAGTGGCTCATTACTTTCAATTGAGATAATGAAAAATCATTTCACCTTTTTAGTTGGAACTTTAGGTGGTTCTCCAAAAAAAGATAGCGAAAAAAATTATTCCTAAAGTTTAGACTAAGAGGAATGTATAAACCAATGCTTCCATAGATTCAATCGTGGTTTACATACTATTATAGCTTCCATTCCTATTTATTTGGGGTCGTCTCCCATATAAAGAAAGAGTAAGAGTCAAAGAAAAGGTATCGATTCAAATCGATATTTGTCTGGTATCCTACTCACAAAACTAAAAATGAAAAACAACAAAACAATATTCTATCAGATTACTTGTCTTCTTGTAGTTGGATCTCCAAGTTTTTGGAATGCTCCAAATTCTACTTGAGCATCCAAATCGGGGTCAATACCAGTAAAAACATCCCTGAACAAGGTTCTAGCACCATGCCCAATATGTCTGAAGAAAAACAGCAAAGCAAATGAAGCATGTCCAAAAGTAAACCAACCCCTTGGACTGCTATGAAAAACACTGTCAGATTTCAAAGTAGCATGATGCAATTCAAAAATTTCACCCAATTGAGCACGTTTAGCATATTTTTTCACAGTAGCGGGATCACTATAACTGACTCCATTGAGTTCACCGGCATAGAACTCAACAGTTCCACCTACTTGTTCGACACTGTATTTCGATTCGACCTGTCCAAAAGGAACATCGACTCTAACAATTCCATCTCCATCTACCAAAATAACTGAAAATGTTTCAAAAAAAGTAGGCATACAACATACAAAAAGTTCATGACCCTCTTTATCTCTAAAAATAGGGTGTCCTAACCACCCAACAGCAATTCCATCCCCATTGTCCATTGAGCCTACTCGGAATAATCCCCCGTTTGTTGGATTATTTCCGATGTAATCATAAAAAGCTAATTTTTTAGGAGTTTTAGACCAAGCTTCGGATAAACTTTGATTTTTGACTAGCCCAACACCAACTCATCGATATATTTCTTATGGAAAGTATCCTTAATCCCATTGATAACAAGTGGGACCAAATAATTCTATCAGGTAGTTACCGAACCATACCACAGAGTTCCAGCAACAACAAAAGCTGCAAAAAAGACAGCAGTGATACTACTAGAAAGGGCGGTTTCAATATTTCCCATACGTAATCCTTTGTATAGATGGAATAGACCCGCCAATATGCCCAACGTCCCTGCTGCAATATGATGAAAGGTTATTCCTCCCAGAACAAAAGGATCAAAGCCTTCCACACCCCATGCCAAATTTACAAATTGTACCTTTCCGGTTAGTCCATAAGGATTGGATACCCATATTCGTGGACCATACAATCCTGTTACATGAAATGTGCCAAAACCAAAGTAAGCCAGCCTTTCAAGAAATAAATGAATTCCAAAGATTTTGGGCAAATCCAATGAGGGTTTTCCTATACATTCATCACAAAATATTTCTAGATCCCAATACACCCAGTGCCAGATAGCTGCCAAAAAGCGTAAGCCATAAAACACAATATGTGCACCGGCCATGCCTTCGTAACTCCAAATACCTGTATTCATTATAGTCCTTCCTATGATACTCCAACCGCCCCATGAATTGGTTATTCCTAAACGAGTCATGAAGGGTATAACAAACATCCCTTGTCTCCACATTGGATCTAGAACAGGGTCAGAGGGATCAAAAATCACTAATTCGTATAGAGCCATCGAATCGGCCCAACCAGCAACTAGAGCTGTATGCATTATATGGACAGCAAGCAAACGTCCAAGATCATTCAATACGATGGTATGAACATGACACCAAGGCAACCCATGGAAATACCCCTCTATCAACAAAAAATAAATACTATGTAACTTTATTGCACTCGAAAAAAACTATACTATAGACTTTCCCTTTTGAGTGGATTATCTCGGGGAAAGGATTAATATTTGTTCTATTATTTTTGTAATAATGGAACAATTTTTTTTGTAGGAACAAAAGGAAGCAGATCTATTCTACACCCGATAAGTACCAATACGCAATGGTAAGAGGTTGATACCTTTTATATGAGTGACTGCATTTATATTTTTTTTTTCATCATTCAAAGGACCTATTTAAAAGAATTTTCCTTTAGTATTTCTATCTTCCTTTTCTATAAACTTATCAGATCTATGGATAAAATAGGATAAAGCACAATATTATTAAGACAATAAATACATTCTTACGCTTTCACATCAAAGTAAGCTATCGTAATTAATTTTTATCTAATTTAATGCTTATTGGTGTTCCAAAAGTTCCTTTATGAAACCCTAGAGAGGAAGATGCATCGTGGATTGACACATAGTGCGACTTGTCAGATATATTTGGTCATACGGTATTTCCCCGTTCTCTTACCTGATCGAGATATCCTCTCTTTCGCCCAAGAAAGGTTGATTGAATCATCAAAAATTTGGAGCGTGAAATACAATGAAGTGCAATTTAAACTATTTTTTAGTGGCGTATATAGATTAATATTCTTAATTATAATAATTTATAATTTATGGTTGGCTTGGTTAGACAAAAAAAAATGAAATATAATATTAATATACAGGCTTCGTTTAGAAAAAAAAAAAACCAATTGGTGATATATCTATAATTACCAGTTATATCATATTCTATTTATAAAGATTTTCCATTTATAATATATAATAATGATCTCAAAATGTTAATCAATTGAGTAATGTGAAGAATGCATTGAATATTTACTATTTAGCGGGAGACATGGAATATAAAAAAAAAAAAAAAGTCATAGCAAAAGGACATGGTATTGAGGCATTTTTCCTATATGTTCAAATCCAAATCGGGCATATCTTTACTTGGAGTAGAGCCTAAACCTAAAAAAATTTGAAGAAGACCGTTCAGGAACAAGAAAATTACATCGTGATTTGGATTGGATCCCGATGAAACAATACATCAATGAGAAGTTAGTCCAATAAGTTTAGTGACTTTTTTTATTTATAGGTTTTTAATTTATATATAAATTAAAACAGGCCAAAACTCATCTTTCTTGAAACATGAAAGAAAAAGCCCATGGTTGTTACAAGTTAAAAATGAGACTATTTCATTTCAATCTTTGTGGATTCCATGTATTATTCTCATTATGCATATAAAGGAGGAGCTGTATGAGATGAAAATCTCATGTACGGTTTTGAAATGGAGATTCTTTGAATCAAACGACGGCCGTAATGGATGTTGGCTCAATCCTGATACGAACCTAGGACAACCTGCGCCTAAACCCCTATTATATTAGCCCGGATCTAATTATGTTCAAGTTTTAATGGTCACCTCAACCCCTAATCAACCTGTGATAAGAAACCTTGGTATATCGAAGATGCCATAATAGGTGATGGAATTCCTATTGATAAGTCAAACTAAAACACTCACTCACTAATGGTGTTTTAAGTGTTCAAAAGAACAAAGAGAAATTCAATCTCACAAAATAAATTCTGAATATTGTTAATGGTGTGTTCTTCCTAAAAAACAAGCCCTTTTATAGGATAAGAGAAAACAAAACAAAACCCTAAAATAAAAAGGAAAAACTGACCATGCAATGAAGAATCCTAATATGGTCGAAAGTCTCCTCCTTTCCTAATCTAATTTGGATTAATTAATTCCTTTATTTTGAATTAGGAATTAGTTGATTTACAGTGAAAATAATAAAATACTAAATTTCCTAAACTTATTTTTCCAGAAAAAAAATAAGTAATGGTAATTTCCTAAAACAAAAAGTAGAATCAAATTAGGAAACTAAAATACTAGTTTTTTGACTAAGTTGACTTTGACCAATCTTTGACCAATGTGAGCTTCAAATCAGCTTGAATATACATTTTAGGATGACAAAGAAGCTTATTATGGAGTCCCACACGTTTCCTTTGCTTGGAAGAAAGAGAAAAAGCCAACTCAGTAAAATACAGTAAAGCCAGCAAGCAATACAACAATTTTCGGTCAAATTTTTTAAGCTGTTCGTACAAGTCTGTACAAGTTGGTTTTCTTCTGCCTTGACTTGTTCCATGACCTCTTAGTGATATGTATTGAATCCATAAAGAGTTGGAACCATTTCTTGCTGCCCAGACTCTATAAATGCACAAAAACTGCTACCCAGGTCTGTATCGGCTTCCACCACTTGTATGCCCAAAACAGGTCTTGGATCTTTAGGTATGGACAAGTTCTCTTGAGAATAAATTACCCCCTGGATAAAGGCAGTAAATTTTTCCCTAAACCTCTTAGTTTGAGCCCTAGTGATCGGCCCGGTCTTCATCCGTATTGGGTTAGTAACCTAGCAGGTTGTCTGTTCTGTGGGTATGGACAGATTCGCATCAAATCCGAAGGAAATTATGCAAAAGCTTTACAGAATTATTATGAAGCTATGCGATTAGAAATTGATCCCTATGATCGAAGTTATATACTCTATAACATAGGCCTTATCCACACAAGGAACGAAGAACATACGAAAGCTTTGAAATATTATTTTCGGGCACTAGAGTGGAACCCATTCTTGCCATAAGCTTTTAATAATATGGCCATGATCTATCATTACGTGCGACTATCTCCACTATAGAAAGGGAAAGAAAAAGTAAATCCGTTAATAAATACTAGAAAAAACAGACTTTCTACGTATGTATCGTTCAAAACAACGATTTTATCAGCTGTAGGAAAGAAATGCACTTCATAGAAGTGGAAATATGACTAAATTTGTATGCCTAGATACTTTATTCTATGGATAAAGGGTCTAATTGAAAAGGAAGCACTGTAAAGATCAATTTATGAGATTCTGGCCAATACAATAACAACTGCTTACTTATGTCAAGATATGAGATAAAAGTTAGTGATTCAATTATGTAATAGAGTTGATCCCCTAAGGTACTGAGCAGCGATGTAGCATCAGATCCCAACGATAGTAAGTCTTTTCCATCTTATGAAGAAATTCTTTTCAAAGATTGTATATAAATTTATATCTGAAACCGAGATAGTTACCTTTTAGAAAATTCTAATGATAGCGGAAATACTTATGCTTTATGAAGGTGGGAGAAAAGATAAAACTGATTAAATCATTAAGCAAAATTAAAGTTTGAAACTCATAACCTCTTTTGGTTAACTCCAGAGAAAAAAAAAAAAAGGGATAGACCCATTAGAAATCTTATTCAATTATATATGGTAGATTAAAAAAATGAGATACTAAAAGAATTTGACTGCTGAGCCATATGAGGTCGAAAACTCTCAAGTACGGTTCTAAGGGAAGGAATTTACCTGCCTATTTCGACCCGGGAGAATAGGCCATTCAACAAGGAGATTCTGAAATTACAGAGGCTTGGTTTGACCAAGCTGCCAAGTATTGGAAACAGGATATAGTGCTTACCCGTCGAAGTTATATTGCAGCACAAAAGGCGTTTCGAATGAGAACACTATTTTATTCTAACTATTTTTTTATTTTATATATTTTTTATTTGTTATAATTAATTGTTTATGAATTGTTTGTTGTCTCTATCAAAAAATTTCATCATATCCCTTATCCTTCTAAGATTGTTCTATTTCGTCTGTTATTTCATTGGGATAAATGATATACAGATAAGTTAGAAAATATATTTCTTTTATGCTGTTAATAATAATAACTAATAAAAGTAAAAGTGACCTTCGAATGACTGAATAGAAATACTAGTATGTCTCTTAGTAATGACTAATGACTGTTCACATGGTTTGGAAAAGAGTAATAGTAATATATCTATGTAAGGCATAAAGTGTCTTCATTTTGGAACTTCTAATTGAGATATGATTACATTAGGTTGCACAAAAAAGAATGCATCAATTCAAAGCCCCCCAAAAAGATTTTATAAGATTAAAAAGGTCCATTATGCGCCCCCTAGCTATGTCATAATAGATCCGAACACTTACCCTGGATCTACTTCCAAATCATAATTGCTCTAGTGAATAACTAAAGAAAATAGATAGATGGGAGATAGAAGATAAAAAACTAAGTCTAAACATCTCTCAGAGGTTCACTAATTACTTAACAATTGGCAGGTCTCTTTGTATGTGTTGTCCAAAAAGGAGAGGACTCAATGATTATTCATTCATCAAAACCAAAAGTTAAAATTTTGGTAGATTGGGATCCCATAAAAACTTCTTTCGAGGAATGGGCCAGGCCAGGTCATTTCTCTGGAACAATAGCTAAAGGACCAGATACTATCACTTGGATCTGGAACCTACACGCTGATGCTCACGATTTTGATAGTCATACCAATGATTTGGAGGAGATCTCTCGAAAAGTATTTAGTGCCCATTTCAGCCAACTCTCCATCATTTTCTTTGGCTGAGTGGTATGTATTTCCATGGTGCTTGTTTTTCCAATTATGGAGCATGACTTAGCGATCCTACTCACATTGGGCCTAGTGCCCAGGTGGTTTGGCCAATAATGGGTCAAGCAATATTGAATGGTGATGTAGGCGGTGGTTTCCGAGGAATACACATAACCTCTGGTTTTTTCATTTTTGGCAATCATCTGGAATAACTAATGAATTACAGCTCTATTGTACTGCAATTAGTGCTTTGGTTTTTACAGGCTTAATGCTTTTTGCTGGTTGGTTCCATTATCACAAAGCTGCTCCAAAATTGGCTTTGTTCCAAGATGTAGAATCTATGTTGAATCATCATTTGGCAGGGTTATTAGGACTTGGGTCTCTTTCTTGGGCAGGGCATTAAGTACATGTATCTTTACCGATTAAACAATTTCTAAATGCTGGAGTAGATCCTAAAGAGATTCCACTTCCCCATGAATTTATCTTGAATCGGGATCTTTTGGCTCAACTTTATCCTAGTTTTACTGAGGGAGTAACCCCCTTTTTCACCTTAAATTGGTCAAAATATGCAAAATTTCTTACCTTTCGTGGAGGATTAGTTCTAGTAACCGAGAGTCTATGGCTGACCGATATAGCACACCATCATTTAGCTATTGCAATTCTTTCCGAATAGCAGGTCACATGTATGGGACCAACTGGGGCATTAGTCATGGCATAAAAGATATTTTAGAGGCTCATAGAGGCCCATTTACCGGCCAGGGCCATAAAGGTCTATATGAGATCCTAACAACATCATGGCACACTCAACTATCTATTAACCTACCTATGTTGGGCTCTTTAACCATTGTTGTAGCTCACCATATGTATTCGATGCCCCCTTATCCATATCTAGCTACTGACTATGGTACATAACTTTCATTGCTCACATATCACTTGTGGATTGGTGAATTTCTCATAGTTGGTGCTGTTGCACATGTAGCCATTTTTATGGTAAGAGACTATGATCCAACTACTCGATACAATGATCTATTAGATCGTGTCCTTAAACATCACGATGCAATCATATCACATCTCAACTGGGTGTGTATATTTTTAAGCTTTCACAATTTTGGTTTGTATATTCATTATGATACTATGAGCACTTTAGGGCATCCCCAATATATGTTTTCAGATACTACTATACAATTACAACTCGTCTTTGCTCAACAGATACAAAACACCCATGCTTTAGCACCTAGCGCAATGGACCCTAGTTCAATAACAAGCACCAGTTTAACTTGGGGGGTGGTGATTTAGTGGCCATGGGCGGCAAGGTTGCTTTGTTACCTATTCCATTAGGAACCGTCAATTTTTTGGTACATCACATTCATGCATTTACGATTCATGTGACGATATTGATACTTCTGAAAGGTGTTCTATTTTCTCATACTTCACGTTTAATACAAGATAAAGCAAATATTGGTTTTTGTTTCCCTTGTGATGGGCCTGGAAGGGGGGGTTGGGACATGTCAAGTATTCACTTGGGATCATGTCTTCTTAGGGCTATTTAGGATGTATAATCCAATTTTAATAGTAATATTCCATTTCAGTTGGAAAATGCAGTTAGATGTTTGGGGTAGTATAAGTGATAGTGGTAACTCATATCACGAGAGGTAACTTTGTGCAAAGTTCCATTACGATTAATGGGTGGCTCTGCGATTTCTTATGGGCACAAGCATCCCAGGTAATTCAGTCCTATCGTTTTCATTATCTGCATATGGCCTTTTTTTCGTAGGTGCTCATTTTGTATGGGCTTTTAGTCTAATGTTTCTATTTAGCGGGCGTGGTTGTTGGAAAGAACTGATTGAATGCATCGTTTGGGCTCATAATAAATTAAAAGTGATACAAACGTAGGACGACCTGCTCGTAAACCAGTATTATATTAGCCCAGATCTAATTATGTTCAAGTTCTAATGGTCACCTTGACCCCTAACCAGCCCGTGTGATACGAACCTAGGACGACCTGCTCCTAAACCCGTATTATATTAGCCCGGATCTTTAATTAAGTTCAAGTTTTAATGGAATGGACCTCAACCCCTAACCAACCTGTGGTTAGAAACCTTGGTATAATGTAGATGCCACAATAGGGGATGGAAAACCTATTGATAAGTGAAGCTAAAACAACCAATTCTCTAATCGTGTTTTAGGTGTTCTCAAAGAACAAAGAGATAATTAATCTCACAAGTATTTTCTCTATCAAATCAAAGTTGTATTCATATTGAAAAATAAGCCTTTAAATAGGCTTTGAAAGAAACAAAGTAAACCCTAAAAACCCTAGGTAAAACAGGCCACACAATAAAGAGTTCTATGGTGGCCGAAATTCTCACTCCTTTCCTAAACTAATTTGGATTAATTAATTCCTTTATTTTGAATTAGGAATTAATTAATTTACAATGAAAATAATAAAATAATAACTTTCCTAAACTTATTTTTCCAGAAAATAAATAAATAAAAACTAAAAAGTAATGGTAATTTCCTAAAACAAAAAGTAGAATCAAATTAGGAAACTATAATACTAGCTTTTTGACTAAGTTGACTTTGACCAATCTTTGACCAAATTGAGCTCCAAATCAGCTTCTAGATGCTTTGTAGGATGCCAAATAAACTGAATATGAAGGCCCACACGTTGCCCATGCTTGGAAAAATAAGAAAAGGCTAATACAGTAAAATACAGTAAAGCCAGCAAGCAATACAGCAAATTCGGCCAAATTGTTGAAGCTGTCCGTACAAGCCCTTTTTGATTGCATTTGAGGCTGATTTAACTTGATTCCATGACCTCTTAGGCATATGTATTGAACCCATAAAGCATTGGAACCATTTCATGCTTCTCGGACTCAAAAAATGTACCAAAACCGTCACCCGGGTCCGTATCGGCTTCCACCACTTGGATGCTTAGAATAGGCTTTGTATATTCAAGTATGGACAAGCTCTGTTGAGATTGATTACCCCCTGTATAAATACTTCCAGGTTGTTCTTAAATCTCTTAATTTGAGCTCTTGTGATTGGCCTAGTCTTCATCCGTGTCGAGTCAGCACCCCAGCGGGTTATCGGTTGAGCGGGCTCGGGCGGAATCACATCATTCCCCTCCTCTTGAAAAGGATTTGTCCTCAAATCAAGATCATCACCTGCAGAAAAAGGAGTTAAATTAGCAACATTAAATGCAGCACTCATGTTATACTCACCCGGTAAATCAAGCTTGTAGGCATTCTTGTTATTCGGCTCCAAAACTTGAAAAAGTCCATCCATAGGCGACATGAGCTTTGACTTTCTTTGTTTAGGAAACCTTTCCTTTTGTAAGTGAAACCAAATCAATTCTCCTGGGTCAAACACTATTACAACAAAATCTAGAAATACATGCTCATTATGGTAAAAATTACACTTTTTAAAGTTAGCAAACAATGTTTCCCAAATTTTCAAATTACCACTAAGTAAAGCTCTCAACAATGCAGATAAAGTTCTATGCAATAAAGACATCTTTAAATAAGTATCTTTAAAATTCATGGTCAGCAATGATTTCTTATTCATAATTACTTTATTAACATCACCAAAGCTAAGATAAAAATTTATATTTTTCCTTTCTTCTCTTCCTTTTCCTTTCTCACTCACGGCCATCTCACCTTCCTCACTCTCGGCTTTTGCACCAAATTTTTCACTCTTGGTTTTATTAAAATTTTTCCACACAACCTGAGTATTAGAAGACTTACCTTGGACAGCAAGCTCACCTTTTCCCTCTTGATTGGATGGTAGTCCACTTGGAATTTCATTTGGGAAGACATCTCCAAATTCCTTCAAAAGAGAAATCATTGAACTAGGCAATTCAAGTTCTTCAAAGTTAGTTTGATCAGTAAAATAATTTTCTTTATAAATCATGACCAGCAAAGGTTTCGTACACTCAATAACCTTATTAATATCCCTTAAACTCAAATAAAAGTTGCTACTTGACCTTTCTTTTCTTTCTTTTTCTTTTTCCCCCTTGGATTGGCGCAAACCTTCGGATTTCCCTTCCTTCTCCAAGCTCTCGGGTTTGCCACTCTCTTTCCCCTCTCTTTTGATTTTTCCTTGATCTTTCCACTCAATATGAGTCTTAGAAACCTTACCTTGATCAACAACCTCATTCTTACCTGCTTGAAAGGATGGTGAAGCCGTTGGTGCCATACTTGCTTTTTCCTTAAGCTTTTCGGCTTCTCTCCTTTGTTGCATTTGTAATTGGTCTTTGTAAACCTCTTTAGGAGATAATGGTTCCAGCTTGACCTTCTTCCCTTTAAACCTGAAAACAATACTATTTTCTTGACCAAAATGAGTAGCATCTTTATCAAATTGCCATGGCCTACCTAATAGTATATGTCCAGCAATCATGGGTACAATATCACATAAAACTACATCCTCATATCTACCTATATTAAATTTTACATTGGCTTGTTTATTCACTTTTATTTCACCACTATCATTAAGCCATTGTAATCTATAAGGTTCTGGATGTTTAATTGTTTTCAAGCCTAATTTATCAATTACAAGATTACTTATCACATTAGTACAACTCCCACTATCTATAATCATGCTACAAATTTTACCTTGTATTTCGCAGCGAGTGTGGAAGATGTTTTCTCTTTGTATCTGCTCTTCATCTTTGTAGACAGCAAGTACTCTCCTTGAAACCAAGCTCAACTCGGCATTAGATGTATCTACAGGTTCGGCTTTATCTTCATTGCAATCCTCCTCTTGCTCGGTTTCAGCCTCACTTTCTTCACTCGCAGATTCCAGCTCACCATCACCCTTTAATACCATTATTCTTCTATTTGGGCATTGGCTGGCTATGTGTCCTCTTCCTTGGCACTTAAAACAAATTATTTCTCTGGATTTTTGAGGTTTAGGATCAGATTTTATCTCACCTCTAAGTGCTTGGATAGATTCGGTCTTGACCTCCCTTCTTGGCCGGTTGGTAGTTTCTTCTCCTAATTTCGGCTGCAACTTGTTTTCATAAGTGGAAAATCTTTTCCAGCCACTTGAACTTATCCTTCCACTGCTAGAAACTCCTCGAAACCGTGTACTAACACCCCTCCTCTTGAATTGGTTCTCAAGCTTAATGGCTACATGCAACATCTCCTCCAATTCCAAGTATTGTTGTAATTCAAGTTGGTTGGCAATGTCACGGTTCAAACCACCAAGAAATCTCACCATTGTTGCCTCTCTATCCTCATTCATATTCAGCCTCATCATTAACATCTCCATCTCTTTGTAATAATCCTCCACGGACCTACTTACTTGAGACAAAGATTGAAGCCTTTGATGCAGCAACCTATGGTAATGAGATGGCACAAACCGCTTTCTCATGGCTCCTTTCATTTGACGCCATGTTGTAATCAAGTCATCACCAACCCTCCTTCGGGTGCTTTGCTCATTTGTCCACCATTGGAGTGCATAATGGCCAAACTCCATTGCTGCCAACTTCACCTTCTTACTTTCCGAATAGTTGTGGCAGTCAAAAATCATCTCCATTTTTTCTTCCCACTCCAAATAAGCTTCGGGATCACTTTTACCCATAAAAGGTGGGATGTTAACCTTGATATTTCCCAAATCATCATCTGTATCTTCCCTCCTATATCTCCCACGGCCAGCTCTATCTTGGACAGCAAAGGTGTCATCCATACCTTCCTCAAAGTCGCCGTCGAATGGCTCCTCATCAAATTCCTCTCTCGGCCTCTCGCGACCTCCTCGTCCTCCATGGAATTCTTGCCTATTTCTTGCATTCGGCCTTCCTTGTGAGGCTTCTAGTCTTCCCACTCTTTGATTTACATGCTCAACTTGAGCACTAACCCGCTGTATTGATTCCAAAACAGCTCTCATGTCCACTTGGTCTCCACTCCCGATAGCTCGGTCATCGCCATGGAATGCTATGGACTCTTCCTCATTGATCCTCAAGGGTGGATCCCCTATTCTTATTCTAGAATCTGCCATGTTAGTAAAATACTGCAAAAATAAAATAAATCCTCACAATATTCACTCCCGCACGTGTTTCACTCAAACAAGGTCTCAACACTCGTGTTTGTGCACTAGTTTCGACTTTTACCCTCTTTTAAGCTCTCACACTCTTGCCTTTTTCCACTCAATGAATTATCTCAAAGTTCTAATTAAAACACCCACAAAACAGCAATTAGATCACTAGTATGTTTTAATTAAATTTATCAACAAAGCAGTAGCAAAAAGTAGGCAATACCGAAAGAATCCAACAAATCCTAATTTTTCTTCTTTCTAGACAAGAAAACACAAAATAATGGGGAAAAGTTGGAATTTTTTGAAAACTGCACCAGATGGTAGTAGATTATGAGTTCAAGAATAAAATTCCAGAAAAAGAAATTCAAATACGAACAAGAATCAAAGAGAACAAAATTATAGAAAAGTGTTGGTTGTTGTTCTTGTAATTCAAGTTTTGTATCAATTCCTTTATCTAATTTTAATCCAAATAATTTAAGCACCCAAAATCCAAATATCCAGCAGCAAAAATAATTCTCCAGCAACTCAAATATTGAATAAATAATAAAAAACCAGCAGCTCCAACAAATTTCCAGCAAACAAATCAAACTCCAACAAACCGAAATATTTTTTTTTCTTCTTTTTTTCTTATTTTTTTTTATTCGGCTTTACCTTTTTTTTTTTTTTTTTCACTCACAGAACATAAACAACTGCAGTAGCAAGAATAATTACCAAAATTGCAATTCCAACTCCAAAACAAACACCAAACGCGTGACCTCCAAATAAACAAAATGTGCAGTTTTTTTTTTTTTTTTTAAATGTTGCCGCAAACTTTTTTTTTTTTCTTGTTTTCTTTTTTTTTTTTGAATATATGAATGCAAATATTTAAGACTAAAACAGCAAAGAAAAATCAATAAAAACCAAAATAACAAGAACAATGATAAAAGACAACCAACAAACTAGGAAACAAAAATACGATAAAACTAGGAAATCCTAATCCAATTAGGAATGAATTTTTTTTTTTTTTTTAAGATGCTGAACGTGTATAGGATGGATGCAACCTTAACCTAATTCTAAAATTGCAGAATAACACAAAAACAAATAAAGCAAATAAAGATAGCTCAAACCTGAACAAAATTTAGCTCTGATACCAAATGATACGAACCTAGGACGACCTGCTCCTAAACCCGTATTATATTAGCCCGGATCTTTAATTAAGTTCAAGTTTTAATGGAATGGACCTCAACCCCTAACCAACCTGTGGTTAGAAACCTTGGTATAATGTAGACGCCACAATAGGGGATGGAAAACCTATTGATAAGTCAAGCTAAAACAACCAATTCTCTAATGGTGTTTTAGGTGTTCTCAAAGAACAAAGAGATAATTAATCTCAAAAGTATTTTCTCTATCAAATCAAAGTTGTATTCATATTGAAAAATAAGCCTTTAAATAGGCTTTGAAAGAAACTAAGTAAACCCTAAAAACCCTAGGTAAAGCAGGCCACACAATAAAGAGTTCTATGGTGGCCGAAATTCTCACTCCTTTCCTAAACTAATTTGGATTAATTAATTCCTTTATTTTGAATTAGGAATTAATTAATTTACAATGAAAATAATAAAATAATAACTTTCCTAAACTTATTTTTCCAGAAAATAAATAAATAAAAACTAAAAAGTAATGGTAATTTCCTAAAACAAAAAGTAGAATCAAATTAGGAAACTATAATACTAGCTTTTTGACTAAGTTGACTTTGACCAATCTTTGACCAAATTGAGCTCCAAATCAGCTTCTAGATGCTTTGTAGGATGCCAAATAAACTGAATATGAAGGCCCACACGTTGCCCATGCTTGGAAAAATAAGAAAAGGCTAATACAGTAAAATACAGTAAAGCCAGCAAGCAATACAGCAAATTCGGCCAAATTGTTGAAGCTGTCCGTACAAGCCCTTTTTGATTGCATTTGAGGCTGATTTAACTTGATTCCATGACCTCTTAGGCATATGTATTGAACCCATAAAGCATTGGAACCATTTCATGCTTCTCGGACTCCAAAAATGTACCAAAACCGTCACCCGGGTCCGTATCGGCTTCCACCACTTGGATGCTTAGAATAGGCTTTGTATATTCAAGTATGGACAAGCTCTGTTGAGATTGATTACCCCCTGTATAAATACTTCCAGGTTGTCCTTAAATCTCTTAATTTGAGCTCTTGTGATTGGCCTAGTCTTCATCCGTGTCGAGTCAGCACCCCAGCGGGTTATCGGTTGAGCGGGGTCGGGCGGAATCACATCACCGTGATTAGAAACATTGGTATAGAATGAAGACGCCAAAATAAGTGATGGAAGGCCTATTGATAAGTCAAGCTAAAACACTTATTCACTAATGGTGTTTTAGTTGTTCAAAGAAAACAAAGAGAATTTAATCTCACAAACAATTTTTTGTATATAATAGAAGCTTAATTCTTATTGAAAAATAAGCCTTTAAATTGGCTACAAAGTCATGAAATAAAACCTTAAAAACTAAAGAGAAAAATCGGCCATACAAAGTAGTTTCCTATGGTGGCCAAAATTCTCACTCCTTTCCTAATCTAATTTGGATTAATTAATTCCTTTATTTTGAATTAGGAATTAATTAATTTGCAATGAAAATAATAAAATGGTAACTTTCCTAAACATATTTGTTCTAGCAAATAAATAAATAAAAACAAAAAATTAATGATAATTTCCTAAAACAAAAAGTAGAATCAGATTAGGAAACTAAAATACTAGCTTTTTGACTAAGTTGACTTTGACCATTCTTTGACCAATTTGAGCTCCAAATCAGCTTCAATATGCTTTGTAGGATGCCAAATAATCTTATCATGAAGTCCCACACGTTGCCCTTGCTTGGAAGAAAGAGAAAAAGCCAACTCAGCACAATACAGTAAAGCCAGCACAAAATACAGCGAAAACTGGCCAAATTTACTAACTGTTTGTACAACCCCTTTTTGGACAATTTTGAAGCTGATTTGACTTGATTCCATGTCCTTGTAGACATATGTATTGAATCCATGAAACATTGGAACTATTTCATGCTTCCCGGCCTCCATAATTGCACCAAAACCACTACTCGAGTTCATACCAGCTTCCACCATTTGTATGCTCAAGATAGGTCTTTGATCTTCAGGTATGGACATGCACTTTTGAATATGAATTACTCCCTTGATAAAGGCAGCAAGATTGTCCTTAAACTTCTTAGCCTGAGCACTAGTGATCGGTCCGGTCTTCATCCGTATCAGGTCGTCACCCTAGTGGGTTGTTGGTTGAGCGGGTTCCGACGGATTCGCATCAAAAAGTTGCTCCTGCTACTTAGCCTAAAGCCTTAAGCATTGTCCAAGGACGTGCTATAGGAGTAACCCATTACCTTCTGGGTGGAATTGCCACAACATGGGCATTCTTCTTCCCAAGAATTATTGCAGTAGGATAATGACTAGGAGGATTTGAAAGGCATTATGGCATTAAGTTTCCAAGGTTTAGCTAAGGCTTATCTCAGGACCCCACTGCTCATCGTATTTGGTTTGGTATTGCTATTACTGAGGAACGTCTTTACCAGAATATTTTTGCTTCCCATTTTGGGCAATTAACAATAATTTTTCTGTGGACTTTTGGAAATATATTTCATGTAGCTTGGTAAGGAAACTTTGAGGCATGGGTACAAGACCCTTTACGGGTAAGACCTATTGCTCATGCAATTTGGGATCCAATTTTGGTCAATCAGCTGTGGAGGTTTTTACTTGTGCCGCGGAGGGGGGGGGGGCGGGGGCTGGCTCTTAGCCCAGTGAATACACTTATTCTGGTGTTTATCAGTGGTGGTATATAATCGGTTTAAGTACTAATGGAGATCTTCATAATGGAGCTCTTTTTCTATTATTTATTTCTACCATATATTTAATAGCCAGTTGGTTACACCTACAATCAAAATGGAAACAGAGCATTTTTTTTGGTTTAAAAATGCCGAATCGTGCCTCATTCATCATTTATTAGTACTATTCGAAGTAAGTTCCTTGGCTTGGACAGGACATTTAGTTCATGTTGCTATTTTGGGAGCCAGAGGGGAATACGTTCGTTGGAATAATTTCTCAGATGTATTGCCGTACCCGCAAGGATTAGGCCCACTTTTTACAGGTCAGTGGAATCTTTATGCTCAAAACCCCAATTCAAGTAGTCATTTATT
The DNA here is from genome assembly GCF_031755915.1 of Ziziphus jujuba. Classification (NCBI taxonomy): domain Eukaryota; kingdom Viridiplantae; phylum Streptophyta; class Magnoliopsida; order Rosales; family Rhamnaceae; genus Ziziphus; species Ziziphus jujuba. The sequence goes on along the minus strand of NC_083384.1, from coordinate 3,045,652 downwards.
TGGTACCTCCCAAGGGACCAGAACTGCCATTCTAACTTTTCTTGGAGGATTCGATCCATAAACACAAAGTTTATGGCTGACTGATAATGCTCATCATCATTTAGCTATTGCATTTATTTTTCTTATTGCTGGTCATATGTAGAACTAATTTCGGGATTGGGCATAGTATAAAAAATCTTTTAGAAGCATATATTCCTCTGGGGGGCGACTAGGGCATGGACATAAGGGTCTTTATGACACAATAAATAATTCGATTCATTTTCAATCAAACCTTGCCCTAGCCTTTTTAGAGGTTATTACTTCCTTAGTCGCTCAACATATGTATTATTTGCCCGCTTATACATTCATAGCACATGACTTTACTACTCAAGCTACTTTATTTACTCATCACCAATACTTCGTAGGATTCATCATGACAGGGGCTTTTGCTCATGGAGCTATATTTTTTATTAGAGATTACAATCCACAACAGAATGAGGATAATGTATTGGCAAGAATGTTAGACCATAAAGAAGCCATTATCTCCCATTTAAGGTGGGCCAGCCTCTTTATGGGGTTCCATACTTTAGGACTTTATGTTTGTAATGATGTCATGCTTGTTTTTGGTACTCCAAAGAAACAGATTTGATCGAACCTGTATTTGCCCAATGGATACAATCGATTCATGGTAAAACTTCATATGGGTTCGATGTACTTTTGTCTTCAACGAATGGTCCCGCATTGAATGCAGGTCAAAGCATATGGTTGCCTGGCTGGTTAAATGCTGTTAATGAGAATAGTAATTTTCACTATTCATAACAATAGGACCCGGAGACTTCTTTGTTCATCATGCTATTGCTTTATGTTTACATACAACTACATTGATCTTAGTAAAAAGGGCTTTAGATGCATGTGGTTCCAAGTTAATGCCAGATAAAAAGGATTTTGGTTATAGTTTTCCTTGTGACGATCCGGGACGAGGTGGTACTTGTGATATTTCGGCTTGGGACGCATTTTGTTTGACGATTTTCTGATTTTAAATACCATTGAATGGGTGACTTTTTATTGGCATTGGAAGCACATCACATTATGGCAGGGTAGTGTTTCACAATTTAATGAGTCTTCCACTTATTTAATGGGATGGTTAAACAATTATTTATGGTTAAACTCTTCACAACTTATCAATGGATATGACCCTTTTGGTATGAATAGTTTATCGGTTTGGGCATGGATGTTTTTATTTAGACATCTTGTTTGGGCTACTGGGTTTATGTTCTTAATTTCCTAGTGTGGATATTGGCAGGAATTGATTGAAACTTTAGCATAGGCTCATGAACGAACACCTTCGGCTAATTTGATTCGATGGAGAGATAAATTGGTGGCTCTTTCCATTGTGCAAGCAAGATTGGTTTGGTTAGCCCACTTTTCTGTAGGTTATATATTCACTTATGCGGCCTTCTCGATTGCCTCTACATCAGGCAAATTTGGTTAATTCTTTTTTTTATGTGTTGTATTATCCTCGATAATATCATATCTTTCGATGGAGAAGGGTGATTGCCTTATTATATTTCTACGTCTAGGATCCGACTTGTATCATTGAAACTAAACTAATAGGAATTCAACCATTATGGCAAGAAAAAGTTTGATTCAAAGGGAGAAGAAGAGGCAAAAATTGGAACAAAAATATCATTTGATTCATCGATCCTCAAAAAAAGAAATAAGCAAAGTTCCGTCATTGAGTGAAAAATGGGAAATTCATGGAAAGTTACAATCCCCACCCCGTAATAGTGTACCTACACTCCTTCATCGACGTTGTTTTTCGACTGGAAGACCAAGAGCTAACTATCGAGACTTTGGTCTATCCGGACACATACTTTGTGAAATGCTTTATGCATATTTGTTGCCCGGAGCAACAAGATCGAGTTGGTAAGGATTAAACAATCTCTTCATTTTTCTATTCATTTCTACGATCGATGATCATAGAGGGCCCCTTTACCATTATGTATAAATGGGCTATCCTATTTGTACAGATATGGTCGAGAGGCCCGTTCAATCCTTGTTTGCCCATTAGTTTCCCACTTGTCTTTTCATCACGGGTAGAGTAGCTTGGTAGCTCGCAAGGCTCATAACCTTGAGGTTAAGGGTTGAAATCTAGTCTCTACAACATTTTTTTTTGACAAAAACTTTTAGGTTTGGTTTTGTTAATTTGTTAACTAGTAATTGATTACCATTTTTCTTTGGGAGCGGGGGAAAAAGAAGGGGGGATAGAACCAATATACTATTGTGATCAACTTTACTTAATCCTTTATTCTGTTAACTTAAATACATTAAGTTATTATTCCAGGCGGATAGCGGGACTCGAAGCTGCATCTTCTCCTTGGCAAAGAGAAATTTTACCATTCGACTATATCCACATATTTTTTTTCTTTTTTGATACAAAATGTATAGATTATATTGGAGCAAAGCTAGGCCAAATACTCTCTTTCATTTTTATATTTTATGTTATTTATAGTATATATAATTATATATATAATATAATTTTAAAATTTATTATATTATGATATAATATTTGTTTATATAGTTTATATATAATTTATAATACATATTTATTTCATATTTATATAAACAAAAATTTACAAAACAAATACACAAATACAATATGTTTGAACCCTCTCTCTAATTTTTAGAATTTTTTTCTTTATTTGTATTTTATTTTTGGGGCTTATATGGAATTTTAATGTGTCTCACAACCTAAAAGAATTCGGGGAAGGGTCAATTGTAGATTTAAAGCGAATAGGTTCAAAAGATGAGAGAATTAAGGATACTCACTAGAAAGACTAATCTAATCCATAATGATGTACCGGAATATACAACATTTTTGTTACCCGCCCAGCCATCAGGAGAAGCAAATAAAACGGATACACTAATCAGTAAGATTGATGAAGTAGCAATTAATGCAAAAACAGCCAATTGGAAAGCATTAGTAATGTTTCTAATCCTCCAATCGACTAACAAAAGAATGATACCATTTGATCTCTTTATCAGCCAAAAAATTGTAAAGAAACAAAATGTATCATAGAAGTATTTTACCATGACTCCATCGTTGATTCTATATGACTTATTACCGACTTTAGCCACTTTTTTAATTAAGGCATAGAATCGAGGGTGGCTTTTTTAGTTTACAAAGGGGCATGCTGGATCATGCATCTATATATATACAGACAGATAGGCCTATAGATTCATCCCTGATATCTTTCTATAGATAGTAATGGTAACAACTCATATGTCCATGTTCAATTCAACGGAAAAAAAAAAATAGAAATTAGCTTTCAGAGAGATGGCCGAGTGGTTCATAGCTTCGGTCTTGAGAACCGGTATAGTTCGAAACAAAGAACTATCGAGGGCTCGAATCCCTCTCTCTCCTTTCTTGGTTTGGTGAATAGATTTGTTGCTTTTCTCTATTTTATTGGTTTTTCGCTTTTAGTATCATAATGGGAAATGGCTCAGCTGAGTAGGATAGCCAAGCCAGAAAAAAAAAATAGATATAAATGGATTGAAAAGAAAGGAAAGAGGAATACTTTTTAAATTTGACTTGACCCACCTAACCTAATATGTATGGTGGAATCAAATTGATTCCTACTTTAAGCATCAGGCTTCCCATCTCAATTAAGACAGTCATGGAAAGAGCAAGTTCAAAATCACAATCAATTCCTTTTTCAAATCCTACAGTAGCTGCACGAGCCCTTCCCGCATGCCATAAATGACCTAAAAATAGGAAATATCCTAGAACAAAATGAGAGGTAGCTAACAAACTTCTAGGAGAGACATAATTGACTGCATTGATCTCGATCGCTATGCCCCCCATGGAATTTAAAGAACTTAACGGAGCATGAGTCATATATTCCACAGAATTTCGTTCTTGCCAAGGCTGGATGTCTTTTTCAGCCTACTCAAGTCCAAACCATTGGGGCCCCTTAGAGGTTCTAACAATGGAGCACATAGATCCCAAATATGCATAGTTTATCCTCCAAAAATAACTTCCCTAGTCGAGGAGCACATTAGATATTTACCTAAACCAGTAGGTCTTTGAGCGGATCCCACATTAGCCCCAAGATGTTGCTCTCTAACTAGAAAAGTAAAGGCTTGAGCTTGAGAAGCTTATAGTCTAGTAGGACCGTAAAACTCACTAGGATAAGCGGTATTATTGAACCAGACAACGCAACAAGCAATAAAACCAAAAACAGATAAAGCATCTAAACTATAAGACAAGTAAGCCTCTACAGACCATACAAGTGCAAGGCGAGCCCATGCAAAGGGTTTGGTTAAGATATGTCATATTCCACCAAGTATACAAATGCAACATAACCATACATGTCCTCCAATTATATCCTCCAAATCATGCACACTAACAATCCACCCCTCTCCCCCAAAAGGTGATTTTAGTAAATAACCAAATACAATACTTGGGCTAAGTGTCAAGTTGGTATTTTTTCTTACATCCCCCGCCCCCCCCCCCCCCCCCAAAAATAAAGAGCCTTGAACACTAGAAGAGAAGCACCTATACCTAACAAGATTAAGTGAATCCCAAAATTGTAGTCATTTTATTTCTATCTTTCCATACGTAACCGAAGAATCGAAAAGATTCTTCAAGAGTTTCAGTCCCCAAAGTGCATGATAAATACCGCCAAGCCTAATACTGGAGAGGAAATTAGGTGAATTACTCCAGACACAAAGTATAGAAAGGTGTAAGTAAAATTAATCCTTGTTCATACATCGGTTTCTCTGGTACGAAATGAGCCACTTCAAATGTGTTCATTGCTCTGGCCCAGAATAAGATTAATCTGGCATGAGCTACATGAGCCCCAAGTAGTTTACTGGATAAGTTGATAAGTCGGGCATTTCCGGCCCACCATACGAAACCAGTGGTTTCTTGGTCACGACCAGCGTAAGCTAAAGTTCCATTACAGAGCGTTTCCACAGGGTAGAACCTCCTCAAGGAATATAAGGTTTTCATGAGGCTGATATTGAGCCACCATCCAAGCATGAATACCTTCATTTAAGAGAACATTTTTGGTGTAGAAAGTCTCAAATTTCGGATCTTCCATTGCACGAATTTCCTAAAAAATGCAGTCATAGGCACGTAGATTCAGGGCTAGACCAACTACTCCAAGAGCACTCATCCACAAACCAATTACTGGTACAAATAACATTAAGAAATGTAACCAACGTTTATTGGAAAAAGCAACAAAGATTTGGGACCAAAAGTGGTTAGCGGTGACCATTGAATAAGTTTCTTCAGCTTGAGTTAGGTTAAAAGCCCGAAATGTATTTGCACCATCACCATCTTCAAATAAAGTATTTTCTAGGGTAGCACCATGAATAGTGCATAGCAAAGCAGCACCCAATATCCCAGCAACTCCCATCATATAAAATGGGTTCAATGTCCAATTATGAAACCCTTGGAAAAAGAGGATGAATTGAAATATAGCTGCTACACCAAAACTTGGCGCAAAGAACCAACCAAATTAACCTAGCGGATAAATCAAGAATACAGAAATAAAAGCCGTAATTGGACCGGAGAATGCGACTGCATTATAAGCTCGTAATTGAACAAATCAAGCGAGTTGAAATTGACATAAAATGAAACCTATTAGTCCGAAAGCACCGTGAAGAGCAACAAAAGTCAATAGACGGCCTAATTGACACCAACAAGTAAAATCTCCTTGTGCTTTAGGGCCCATAGTAACAACAAAGAGTGTGCTAAACTATTAACAAGAGTCGAAACTGCAGCGGTTAAGAAGTTGCAGCCTTCCAAATAGGAACTTGCTAATCCAAGGATATACCATGAAGTTACAAAGGTTGTACCTGTAAACCAACCCCCTAAGGCAAAATAGGCCCAAGGAAAGAGAAATAGACCGGAACAACCTACAAAAATGAAACGGTCCCTCTATAAAGAGTCATCCATAATATCAAATAAATCATTTTCATTTTTATAAATTTACCAAGGGCTATAGTCATAGTGATCCTCTTACTCAACTACTTCAACCATTTTCGAGCACCTCGTAGCATTTTCAGAACGTTGTGGCTTCTTTTAAATAGGTTTCAAATATAAAAAAATTTATTGGTCTTTAACTCGACGTAGTAAAGTAAAATCCCTGAACTCAATTCCGTTATCCTTTCCTATTCTTAATGACCACCTGAACCATGAATTGTCTTATGATTCATCAATCAAATAGACACATCAATCAAAAGAACTGTTCAAGAAAAAAGCAATCCCTTTTCTCACTGCCGATATATTCCTCCCGTTCCATCAACTAATCTTATTCTTGAATCCCGTTATGAAAATTAATAAAAATAAGAATTTGTATGTGTCTTAAACTACTACAATATCATATATTTTATTGCTTTCTATTTTACCGTTTCATTTTCTTTTAATAAACCTCATATTCCATTTATCTTATTCTATTATTTATATTTAATTAAATTAATAGGGTATTGAATTTAATAATAGGAGACTATAAATAAAAGTCTCTTTCTTGCATCCATTTTCCATTAGATTATCGGGAAAAAATATTGTATGTATCCATATGGATGGAAGTATTTGTTACATGAAACCATGATCTGATAGATATCTATCTACGTACCTAAAATAGATACTTATAAATTATGAAATATATATAATAAAATAGAAAGGGATCTTGTCTTGTGTTCTGGAATCAAAGAAAGGTGTTTTAAAGGCCTCTTATGTATGTTGTGCTTGGAATAAATCTTTCGCTGTAAAGTAAGGGAATGGAATGGCATTCCTATACAACATATAGAAACAAGAAGATTTATTTAGAATATTGAAAGATTCTTGCGTAGTCCAGAGAAATATGAAAATGAAAAGAAAAAAATCCACTGTTCCAATTTTATCTCTAATCAAATTTTAATATCAGAATAGTGGATATAGTTATGATTCAATGGGTTAGGTCCACTTAATTTTTCTTTCGTTGATTTCTAATTGATTTGATTGGAATAATAGAATAAAGTAATAGGAATATTTGGAGATTCAAGTAGACAACTTAGCATTATTCATTATAAACTTATCATTATAATATTTATCACAATATAATAAACACAATAACAAATGTTCAACTTTATAACTATAATTACTAGAAATTACTACACTTCATCAGTATTTAATAGAATTTCAATATAAAAATTAATTATATTACAATTACATTTTATGGTTTGTTAATTTTTTATTACAAATGGAAACAATATATCTATAAATATGAATACTGCCATTGGAATTTTATGAAAAAACCAAAGCCCCTTATCGGATTTGAACCAATGACTTACGCCCTACCATGGTGTTACTCTACCACTGAGTAAAAAGGGCCCGTTTACTTCAACTCCTGAATAAGCTGCTAGTTACTATGAGTTTAGTGTATATACTTATTATATGTTATATGTCTATAGACATATCTTATACGTTTATACATTATAATCTATGTAATAGATATATCTTAGACACATAGTGGGTCATTCAGGAATGCTCAATTTGATTTACCTAGTGAGTATAGAATATACTAGTTAGTGTAGGTAAAAAAAGGTCTATTGATATTGGATTTGATAAATATCAATGCAATGAATTGTTTTTAGACTGGCCGAACCTAATTTCTTTCCATTATTTTCCATTATAGCGAAATTCGTTTGAATGATACATATATCTACCAATTCAACATAGCTCCAAAATATTTTATCGAAGCAACCGCTGATAAAGAAATTCGGCTTGTCCTCTGAACCGAAAAAAATTTAGAGAAAAAAATTCAATAACTTATCATTTTTTTTATTTGAATTTCCTATCTTAGTGTGAGGTAGAAATATGCCCACCTGATCTTAACAATGAATAAATCGATGCATGAAAGTGTAAGAATGGGGTTTAATTCCTCTTTCTGGTAGACCAATTACTCACCAAAAAGTGCTATCCTTTGTATTAATTCATACCATTCCCATTCTATTATATTGTATATTGACAATTTCAAAAAACTATTCATACTATGAGCATAGTAAGATGGCAGTCGGGCAAGTATGCCCCCATCATCTAGTGGTTCGGGACATCTCTCTTTCAAGGAGGTAGCGGGGATTCGACTTCTCATGGGGGTAAGGTACTATGAAAGGAAGTTGATCATGGACTATCAATAAGCATGAAATTGCTTCTTCCTATCCTGGGTTGAGCAGTTAATGGGGACAGACAGTAAATTCATTGGCAATATGTCTATGCTGGTTCAAATCCAGCTCGGCCCAATAATTTGCCAATCTACCATGATATAACCCATTTGTTCTTTTCCCAAAATGCTTGATCCCAATAGGAAAAAAAGTAAAAGTTTTTTATATATCTCTGCCACTATTTAGTTACTCTATTAAAAATTTCTTTTTTCCAACAAAATTTGATTTTTCTAATGATCTAGATTCATATCAGGATCGGTAAGTGTAAAGGCTAAGGACAAAAGTAAAATAAAGAAAAACAAACTTTTTCATTGAAAGATTGATTATCCAATTGATTTGGCAATAACAAAAATATTATTGGTAATCCATGCCACTTTCGCTAAAGCGCATATCCATATGGATAGAAATATATCACTTGCTTCTCTATTCCAATATGACAATTCTAATCAAAAATCTAAATCGAAAGTGTTTGAATGAAATCATTAATAATAGGTATACTGTACACTTTATTTTATTACATTATTTCCCTGGGATTGTAGTTCAATTGGTTAGAACACCACCCTGTCAAGGTGAAAGCTGCGGCTTCGAGCCTCATCAGTCCCGATGGATCCAACTCCAATAAAATAACAAAAATACACCAATTCGTCTATCCATTTTTCTATGAAAGGGAGTACAAATAATTGAATTTCATTCCCAACCAGATCCCTCATTTTTTTCATTTCGATTGTTTGTTTAGATTTGGTTAAAATCAACGGTAAGGTAAGTGTAAAAGCGGTTAGATGATACTTCATCAGATGATTGTACAAGGATCAGATGATTGTACAAGGAAGGCGGTAAGTTATAGAAAAAAAGAATGGAAAAGAATGATAAATCAAAATTTAAATTAATATAAGGAATTTCTGATTGGATCAAGAATCAACCTTTGAAGTCGGTATGGATAAAAGATCTTCCTATGTTATACTATTCAATTTTTGATGATGAATTGATTCGATAGCCCAGATATTTTTATTTATGACATTCGTTCGACTTGATTACATCGAGACATAATTCATCCCATTGAATTTACAAATGAAAGATTTATCATCTCTATGGGATTAAATCCCGAGTTATTGCTAATTAAAGAAAAATGAAACGATGATTGCTACTGCACTGTTCATTCTAGTTCCTACTGCTTTCTTACTTATAATATACATAAAACCAGTAAATCAGAGCGATTAATTTGAATTAAACTTGACTTTTTAGTTCTTATCAATGATTGAAGAAAAGAAATAAAACAAAAAAGATTCTAATTTCACGTATTAAATGAATGAAATGAACAAAATAGGATCAGCATTATTCTATGAGAGACGATAGTATGGTAGAAAGAAAGGTTCATATTTTTCTTTCTACCATAATATCTAGTATTGCCATTGTACTGTATAAAGTTTATTGCCTAAAGATATAGGTTAATTTAATATATATCAATCTACATTATTATCTTCATATATATAGATATCAATTCCATATGTAAATTACATAGTGTCGTGTCCCAATTATATTTCTTCATCTAGTTCTATTTAATTTGTATTTATTCCAATTAATAATCGAAACTAATCAAAAGAGAACTCTTATTCATATGATTCTAATTCCTGTATTTTGGATTATTTTTAATATGAATCCCAATATCCATTGAAAGAAAGAAAAAAACCAATGAAGGAAAAAAGGGTATGGATAAAATAAAAGCAAGTAATATGTTTGTTAGCATTCCGACAAAGAAGTAATTGATTGAGCAATTGACAGAGGTTCCGAGGGGTTTCGTGGGAACTTCTTCGGATTTCAAAAAGGATTAGTAATCCTCATCGATTTTTAACCTTTGAACCATGATATGAAATGAGTTCAATAAAGCAAGCATAGCATAAATAAAATCTATAAAATAATAAACCACATAATAAAACAGGCGGTAAGTGTGCAATATGTGACTCGCCCAAGGCAATATTTTATTATATGGAGTTGTAGTATCTCGTTGGACAACCACTATGTTGTTTCCCATAAAAAAATGTGTATCCATGTAATAACAGATTTCTTTTCTATTTGAACAGTAAAAAAAAAATTGAAAAAAAAAAGGTTCCGTTCTAATCCATTGACACAAATAGTTCACGATAGAAAATTGAGTTATCTAGGCCTTACAGGATTGACAGGGTGAACTACCAGTTTTCGGATAGGAGATATCCATCCTAGTCACTATCGATGCATTTGCCCTATTGACTTGTCTGAAGGAATCAATATTGGACTTATTGGCTCCTTAGTAATTCATGCGAGGTGCGGTCATTAGAGGTCTTTAGAAAGCCCATTTTATGAAATCTCTGAGAGATAAAAAAAAGTACGGATGCTTTATTTATCACCAAGTAGAGATGAATACTATATGGTAGCGGTAAGGAATTCTTTGGCACTGAATAAAGGTATTCAGAAAGAACAGGCTGTTC